>NW_017307050.1:462053-489498 GCF_000935625.1 Nanorana parkeri | reverse complement strand
GGGGGGGGTGTTGGGGAGCAACCGGAGCATCCTAGGTTGCTAAGAGCTCTTAGAAACCTGTGACGCTATATGCCCCTTCCTGTCCAGCTCACTGTCATTGCCCGGCGCTGAGCTCTGTCTTGTATTTCGCCTGAGGTCCTGGCAACCAGTGCCATCAGTGAGCTGGGTGGGAAACCAGACCGAGCTTTTGATAGCGCGACAACTGGCACCACAACCAAAGTAGCCATTCCCTGCCAGCACACCCCCAACGCCCCTGGCCTTGGAACGACGGCACATCACCTGTGGCGGTGAATACCTTAGGGACAACCCTGATGGCACCACATTCTTACATTAGTCTTTTTCTGCAATCTTGATCAGTTATCCTTACCTACCCTTTTTATTTAGTCTTATGCTGGGATGTGTAGCTCCACACCGACTACACCAGGGATGGCCAAACTCCGGCCCTCCAGCTGTGGTGAAACTACAAATCCCATGAAGCATCTCTCTCCGGGAGTCATGTCTGTTGCTGTGAGAATCTTGCAAAGCCTCATGGGATTCGTAGGTCCACCACAGCTGGAGGGATGCAGTTTGGCTATCCCTGGACTACACAACCAGGTTAATTTCCGTCTTAGGGCAGGTTCACACCATGTTCCAGACCAGACAAAATGAGACGTGCAGTATGTTTCTGGTCTGGAACGGACTGCACAGGTGGGAACAGAGGCCAGAAAGAGCATAGGGATACATTGGGATGCATTTTGGGTCTGGAGATGATCTGGATGTTGTGTGAATGGGCCCTTAGCTACTATGATCATCAGGATAAAAGTTTTTTGGGTTTAGATGCACTTTATTATTCTGTGTTTTATAAAGACATTAAAGTGACTCTGTCACTTAGACAGACTTACTGAATAAAGCTGAACCTGTAAAACAATAAAGTGAACATTTCCTGCAATTATCGTACGATAATCACAAGGTGTATGGGCACCTAAAGACTGACAATGTTGATTTTGACAACCAGGTTGCTTATTCTTAAAAGAATAGTCAGCCAGCTGGGTTGGATTTGTTTGGCTGGTTGCAATTGCTTTGAGAGGAAGCAATTGCAGGTGCTATCTGGCTGCTTTTTATTATCTGTCTTTAATAGACTTTAGCATGTACATTTGGGCTGTACAAGTGTTAATGCTAATGGATCGATTATGGCAGCATGTCAGACTGCCATTACAGCTGAACTCCGGATACCAACATTTCCATTTAATGGGCAGCACAGTGGCTTAGTGGTTAACACGTATGCCTTGCAGCAGTGGGAATCCCCAGTTCAAATCCTGTTTAGGACACTATCTGTGAGATTGCATGCTATACCCCTGCTTGTGAGGGTTTCATCTCACACTCCAAAGACATGCTGTACTGCTAATTGGCTCCTGTCTAAAACTGGTCCTTGTATGCGTGTGTATTTATGCATCTGAGATAGGGACCTTAGATTAGAAGCTCCTTGAGGGTAGGGACTGATGGGAATGTGAAGTATGTAAGGAGTTGCATAAATTCCCAGAACTATATAAATACCTGTAATTATATTTCTCAATAGCTGCAAAGAATAGAAATCTTATTTGCTTCTAAAAGTAACGGTGACATCATCACTGCACTGCACATAGTCTGTAAAGAGAGCAGGGATGTGGGAGGGACCCAGAAAGCCCCACCCACTACAGGCTGCCTTCAGAAAACCACAGGAGGGGGTGGATACAAGACCAGTCACCCTGTACTAGGAGAGAGAGCAGCAGTGACTGGTCTTAATACAGGAAATTCCTCCACATATGCAATGTTTCACAGTGGATTACTGGACAGATCTGGAAGAAATACGCTAAGCACTTCAAGATTCAAGTAAAGCTAGGTATACACTCTTCTAATTTTGGCTGGTTCTAGTGGGAGATTCCTTGACCAATACTTGTAGGCATCATTAGAGTTATCTGTTCTATTTTCTTCATTCAGCCGGAAGGTTGAATAAAAAAAAAAAAAGTTTATAGCAGACTACACATACTCTGAAATTTTAGAAAATATTTGCTTATCCCAGAGTTCAGCTTTAAATTTCTATGGCCAGCTTTATAACTATAGTACAGCGTCATGTCTCTTGAACCCTCTGTGCTACCATGTAAAAATGGACACCTTCTGAGGCATCACCCCAGACTGTTAGGTCTTTTCCAGAGCCACAAGTGCTATGGAAGTTACTCTGCTAACCCCCCAAGGCACAACACCCAGAAGGTATGACGATGACAGCCAACTAACAACATATCCAACGGCAGCGGTCGAATCGAGTGTTTAGACAGGCAAATGGATGAGCAGGTCAGAATCAGGGTAAAAAAAAGTCAAAGGTCAAATTCCAGGAAGCAGTCAAACATAGTGACAGAAGGGTGGGAATAGACTAAAGTTCTATTTACATTTGTGTTTTGCCGCAAGGTGTGTGAAGATGCCTGTTTTGTCACTTTGGGAATGCACTGCGCTGCTATTTATTGCAAATGGCACTCCAGTGCACTTTCCTGCGCCTTGTACTTTCATGTGCGAGAAACCAAAACAAAGTGTGCATTTTGGTGCGATAGGCTTTAAAAAAAAGGTGCAGGGACTTCTTTGGTGCAATTGTCAGAGCAGCCCATTGAAATGAATGATGTACAAAAGCATGCATACAGGCAGGCACACTTACCCTCCTGCACAAGTCCCCTTCTGAGGGTTTAAGGTCCCTTTCAAATGGGTGGTCCGTTCAGGTCTGGATGACAGTTTTTCAGGCGGACTTGATCGAATGCCTAATGTAGGTCTATGGGCAGCTAAATCTAAACACACAGGCATCCATTGCCGGGTCCGGAAAAGCAAACACTTCACCACTTTGTAGGTGGATAATGAGGTCAGGTGTGCAGGCTACATAATGGGACAAGAAACATCCATTCATGGAGATGGAGAGCATTTTCTAGCATGTCAAATTCTTCTACATACTCTAGCAGCGTGCAATCTGCTAAAAAAGTGTAGCCGTCAATTACCGTACATACAGATCAGATTGCCCTTATTATACTGCACCATACATTGAGATGAGGAAGAGAAGAGTCATGTGCCTGGCAAACAAACCTGAAGGTGAAATCGTAGAGAAAAGGCACACTGTGCTGTTCTGCAGTTTGTAAGTTCTATTCCTATTTGTTCCTTTTCGGAACTAGAGCACAGCAACCTCTAAAAGACCTGTGTAGGTATTTACATAAGTGTGTACTAAACATGAAAGAAGAGAGATAATCCATCACTTCTAGAGGGGTCAAAAGCAGATGCTATTCAAAAAGCTGTAAAACCTGTTTTTGAGAATAGAACTGCAGAAAACAATGAGTCATTTAAAGCTGAGCTCTGAGGACACAAAAACTTTCAATGCAATATATTCCGAATCCTCAATAGGCACAAGGAGAGAAATCCACTGTGCACCAAATGCCTTTGTAAATCCAGAATATCACCTTGTAAAAGTAGCAGTGACCTCATCACTGACCTGTATGTACCCCATGCAGAGAGCACAGGCTATCTGCATAATGTGCACCAAATACAGGGCTAGACAATTCCCAAGTCACCAATGCTCCTTAAAAACTACAGCTGACACCTACATTTTGAGGGTTTCTCTAATTGTTGTCAATAGAGCTGGCACCTAAAACAGCCCGCTGGCTCCTAAATTCCACCCCTGATCTACTAGTTTAGACTTATTACCGGTATTTATATAGCACTGACAATGTACACAGTGCTTTACATTCAGATCTGTCCCTGCCCTCAAGGAGCTTACAATCTAAGGTCCTTATTGTACACGCATGCAGAGCCAATTTAGACAGGAGCCAGTTAACCTTCCAGTATGTCTTTGGAGTATGGGAGGAAACCAATGCAAGCACAGTGACAACATGCAAACTTCCTGCAGATAGCATCCAAACCAGGATTTGATCTGGGGACCCCCAATTTTGCAAGCCATAAGTGTTAAGCACTAAGCCACTGCCCACAAGTAAGAGTTCATCCAAATCAGGGGGTAGGCAAACATCGGCCCTCCTGCTGTGGTGAAACTACAAATTTCATCATGCATTTGCCTCTGGGCTTAATGCCTGTGCCTGTTAGGATCTTACAATGCCTCGTGGGTTCTGTACCTCCTCCACAACTGTAGGGCT
The DNA here is from genome assembly GCF_000935625.1 of Nanorana parkeri. Classification (NCBI taxonomy): domain Eukaryota; kingdom Metazoa; phylum Chordata; class Amphibia; order Anura; family Dicroglossidae; genus Nanorana; species Nanorana parkeri. The sequence goes on along the minus strand of NW_017307050.1, from coordinate 485,365 downwards.
GAATTTTGCCTACCCCGATCTAAAGGGTGTCTACCATGTTTGGTGTTCAAACGCAGTTTGAGAATCTTGGATCTACAACTGCATTAGTCTAATTAATGTTCTTACCATTTGCTTCCAAGTTTTTCAGTTGTTGTTATTTTTCTTTTTTGGTCAGTATTTTCCTAAAACTATTGAACATTTGTGTTTGAGGATCCAAAGAGAGATGAGTGCCCGAGGCTGGTTGGATCGTGCCTGCAAGTCCAACCCCCCTCTGAGGTCCTGTGGTGCCCAAGAATATCAGTTGATTTCTTGCATCAGGTGTCCCTAACATTTGTGAAACTCTTCTTGTGTCTTGTATGCCAGATCTGCTGATCTCCAGATACTCACACTCAATAATTTAATGAGCCAGTGAATGCTAGCTCAAGACAGACTGTTAATGCAAAGACGACAAGCCCTTCAAGACACATTCTTTGGAATCAAAATGTTATTTTTGCTCCAGTTGTATCAGTTGTTTAGAGGTTGCTGGATTTGTTCACGCCATCATGGCAAACATTCCTTTTTTTTATTTTTTGGGGTTGGCTACAATTTTATTTTAAACTTCTTTTTTTTTTGCAATGTACATTTTTGATAGTTTGACAGGGATGTCAACTTGTTGAAATTCACTAAGGAGACTTTTAACTGCTTCTAAACACAAATAAACACGTACAACGGTCATACATTAATTATAGTCTAGATCCTGTGGCGGATCAAGTCACATGACACGTCTTGTCTCGCGACGGCTTAATTCTTTTGAAAGTCTAGCTCACACACACTTGATTTTATCTTTGTGCTTTTCAGACAGCTGTTAATGATTAGTTTATTTGAGGATTGTTCCTCATATGCATCTCTGGACAAGTGTTTCTGCATTTTGAGAAGGGCGATTAAACCGAATCCGTGGCCAGTTAATTGCCTGTCTTGTAGAAACATTTGGTCAGTAGGCTTTAGCTTCTTCTCTCACCTGTGCCATATACTCTTTCTTTGGTGACAGGTGCTTCAATAGCCCTCACCAGAAACTGGATCCGGATGCCTTGCGTGAGGCCCTGTTCATTCTACAGGGGGTAAACAATAATGAAATACTGTGCACAATCTTAAGAAACAAGGTTATGTTTCTTCAGCAGTGTTCTCAAAGTATTAAATTCCGGGATGACCTTTAAACAAGTTATCTTTGCATTAAAGAGACCTTAAGCTTTTTATTCTTCCTATTGTTGTTGTTGTTGTTATTATTATTATTAGAGGTGCACCGAAATGGAAATTTTAAAACCGAAATAAAAAAAACGGTCAGGCCGAAAAACCGATACCGAAAATGTTTTTTATTTACATTTTTTCACATTTTTAAAATATTTTATTTTTACTTATTTTTTTATAAACTTTTACATTTTTTAATATTTTTATTTATTCATTTTTGTTTTTGTTTTACTTTTAGGGGTTTCGGGGAAGTATTGGGGGTCTAAACAGACCCCTGATATTTCCCTTTTAAAATAGAAAAAGAGATTGAGGACACAGAGTCCTATTTCTGCAGCCCCGGTTATCAATGAACAGGAATCCTCTGAGTGTTTCTGTTCATTGATAACATGAGGACATGGTATGTTTACTATAACTACAATTATGAATAAACATGAGGTGATGCAGATCACTCCCATTTATTCATAATTGAGGATATAGTTAACATACCATGTCCTCAATTATCTACAAACACTCAGCGATCACTGAGTGTATGTAGCCTGCTCTCCTCTCTGACACGCTGTCACAGGAGGCTGATCGAGCGGTGCAGGGAGAGCTCAGCCTTCTGTGACAGCGCGGCCTTACTCCGCCCACACACCACTCTGCCTGACTGTGATAGGCGGCCAAGCGGAGTGGGGGGAGAGACACCGGCCGTTAACAGCGCTCTCCTACCGCAGCGCTCGGCCGCCTGTGACACTTTCTCTCTTCCCTACTGGGACACACACGGGGGGGAGAGAAAGCAGGGTTGTGCCGATGTAGCGGCCGAAACATGGCACTTTCGGCATTATGCCAAAAGTTCAATTTTCGGCCGATATGTTTCGGCGTCCGATATATATCGGTGCATCCCTAATTATTATGATATTACATATGTAAGAAAATCTGCAGAAGGTGTTTATATTCTTGAACGCCAAGTTGATTTCTAACCATGTTTCATGTTACACCCATATAAATTTGGAGTGTAAGAAGAAACATGGGGGAATTTGTAAAAACTGGAGCAGACTGTTTTCTTATGGCAACCAATCAGCATCACTCTTCAGTTTGTTCAGTTTAACTTTGAAAATCAAAGATAGAAGCTGATTGGCAGCCACTCCAGATTCCCTCTGCTCCAGTTTTTATGAATTCCCTCCATGGTCAGCACAGTGGCTTAGTGGTTAGCACTTCTGCCAGGGGTCCCTGGTTCAAATCCTGGTTAGGACACTATCTGCAAAGAGTTTGAATGTTCTCCTTGTGCTCTCACACTCCAAAGACAGATTAATTGGCTCCTGTCTAAAATGGCCCTGTATGTGTGTACAATTGGGACCTTATATTGTAAGCTCCTTGAGGGCAGGGACTGATGTGAATGTGCAGTACCTGGAATAAATTAAAGGCTCACTTCCCCAACCTTCTGCCACCCTCCCCTACTTATTGAAGACTGTGTGTGGTTTTGCAGAGTTGTGTGGCTCCACTGCGTCATCCATTCACAGGATCAGTGAATGATAAGACTGTAAGTTCTATCTGCCACTGCAGCAATGAAGCATCAGTGTGCTCACTACACTTGAGTCCATTCATATACCGCCTTTCCCTTAACTGAACGTCCATATGGATGGGGGCTGGGAGGGGGGTCTGCAGGAGCCAGAGCATTGCATCCGTGATACACCAATTAGAGTTGCAATTATTTGCAGGATCAAATGCAGAAAATACATGCACAAGTTTTCATTTTTTGATGTGTGTGCATTTATTATTTTTTGCCAAAGCTGGATAATGCCTTTACATGACCTCCTCTCCAGTGCTCCATCACTGCAAAATATGCGGTACTTGAGTATGGGGAAGCATGTAAATAGACACGAGCACTGTCATGTAACTAGTTTATTTTGCAACAGCAGAAGAAGTGATGGAAGAGCACAGTAGAGTATAAGGTGGGCAAGGGTGGACTTTACAAAGACACTGCCCCTTTGTTGTGAAGTGACAAGGTGATATTGTCTCTTTAAAGCAGAAGTAAAGGGTGGTGGAGGTGACCAGCATTTGCCGTAATGTGCAAGCATGCACACCCCACTTGCACATTATGACACACTTAGACCCCTTTCACATGGGTGGTCTGATTGGATCTGACTGTCAGTTTTTCAGGTGGACCTGATTGGATGCCCAATGCTAGTCTATGGGCAGCAGGTTCTAAACAGACGGGCATCTGTTTACACCAGATTACCCCCAACTCGGGTCAGGTCCAGAAAAACAAACGGAATAGTGTTCCTTTTCACCGGTGCCGATCGTGCCAGATTGGGGGTCATCTGATGTAAACAGACATATGTCTGTTTACATTTGATTCACCACAGACCAACATGGGTCCGGTAGCTTTAGTTCTTTCCTCCATCGCAAGATGCAGAAAAAAAATTGGACAGACACAAATGTCACAGCTGTGACATCCGATGCATACCACTCTGATCAGGAGGGGGTCCGTGCACAGATCTCCTTCCTATCAGCCCGCGTGTAAGGGGCCTAACTGGGTGTGCTCTTCTCCAGCGATGTGAACCTCAGGATCCCCGCATCTACTCTGTCCCCGCCTTTGTCATGTCCTTCTCCTGAGTCCACTGCCTTCTTGCTTCACCCATTGGGCAGGCACTGATTATGTAACTCCAGCGCATGGGTACTGGAGTTACATTATCTCTGCATCCGGTTCCTGTATACTTTACTTATGTGCTGCAGCCTATGTACATATTAGCAGGTAAGCAAAATAGTTTTTAGGCAGAAGATACTTATAAAGTCTCTTCTACGAAAAGAACCAACCTGCTTGGTAATTTTTGCCGAACCATGACTAGTTCTCTTTAGGTCAAGAACAACCTGAACTTTTTAACTAGCCCAAAGAAAGCTTTGGCTTAATGTGATCATTATCTGTTGTCATCACCTTGGAAATGGAAGAATTTTCCCCACTGAGACATATTTTTCTCACGAAGTTCATTGGTGTTATTTCTCTAGTCAGTGCTGAATAGAGTGTTGACAACTTGGACAGTCCAAGAATCTATATATAGCACTCAGAACAAACAGGTGAGAGTGGTGCCGGTGCCTTGAGATTTGTTTTTTTTTATTGGCTTAAGGGTGATCAGAATGCAAATACAATTTCACTGAAGGAAAATGATGTTGGTTTATGTAACAAAGCTGACATTGGTTTGTCTTTGCATAGATTATTGTAAAAACAGTCGGATATACTGAAATTCTGTAGGAGCTCTGAATAAAATAATTTTCTTGAGAATGCAGCTACATTGTCTGCTGCTGAATTGAATATATTTAAAGGTATTGTTGGTAAGATTCTCATGTACTTTATGTAGGGAGTTTTACTCCTATAAAGAGGACATATAAAACTTAGCCCACTGAGTCACTGTAATTTAGGTGATCCCTGTAATTTAGGTGGTGCTCATTGTTAAATACACTCATCAGACCTGACTGTCTTGTAGCCACCCATCATTCAAGAGGTCTTGGAAATAAATACGATTTGGGTGTTGTAGAGGAACATTAAACTAATCCCATAAGCATCTGCGTGCAACATTATTCTACACAAGAATCCCGAGTACTGGCTATTGAGAAACCTTTCTGGATGTTATATCCTGCTATGTGACCCAAAAAAAAAAAAAAACAGTTAAAGAACTCCAGGCAAGGAAAAAACTTACCGTTGCAATGGGTTAAGTGCTTTTTTGGGGGGAGTGCCTAAAGTAAAGCTGTATTATTCCTCGTTCCCATCGCCTCACCCCCTGCTGCTACACCGGTCCCTGCAGTCTCTTCCTCCCTGGGCTCTGGTGTTCTAAAGACTGTTGACATCATTGAGTCTTATGCAGGTCCATTGGCGATAGTACCATAACGCCTGAAAATTAGGTGCATCCTGTAATGCACCGAGCTGGGTTCTCGGATCTCAACTGCGGAGGCGTGTAACATGTACAGCAATACAGAGGACTGTGTGTGGAGGTTATATTAGGTTGTTCAGTTGTGGATTCCCAGGTGGCTCTCTCAATCTTAGCTACGGAGAGTTTGGGATCCTTAACATCATACACCCACTCCCTATTCTTCTTGTTAAAATGGTAATTGCTATAGCCCCCTATAGGTGGCGGTGGTAGTATTTAGAAGTGATGGGGAAACGGCTGCTTGGTGGTTGTTTGACACAGTGATCCCTAGAGCGTGATCTCCACAGTTTGAATAGTTCTATGCAGCAGGGAGGCCTAGTTAGATCTCCATTGACAACAGATGGTAGTATCAACCAGTAGTACAGTCTTTGGAATGGTTATGCAGTGATACACAATTCCCCTTGGAATAGTGGTTTTATGCAGTATACACAGTGGAGTAAGGTAACTGAGGTATTTCACATTAATCATGAGTATCAGCAATTCAGAGATGTAGAAAACTGACAGTCCCTTTTTATGCAGTCACTGAGGTGACTGATACTTGCGTTTTAGAGAATGTTGTTCGGGTGGACCCTTGTGGCAAGTGTTGGTCCAAGTAGTCGGGTGAGGTTCCAGGCTCAGGGTAGCTCTCAGCAAGTGGCAGGTTCGCGGTGGCTGGAGCAGGCACGGCGCACACACTCCAAATTAGTGGAACGCCGTGCTCAGCTCCCTCGAGGCTTATAAGTGTTTTCAAGCCGCTAGGTGGGAGGAGCCGCACAACGTCATCGCGTAACGTTGCGTTCCATTCTGGAACGCAACCTGCGATCTGGGATGTTCTGATCTGGCGGTGCGTTCCAGATGGAACGCAATACGCCGATCCCTTACACATCCTGACAGAGGCAACGGGATTCCGAGGGGACACAGAGGATACAGCAAACGGTGCTCAGAGGTTAGGAGAGAAGCTTTCAGAAGGTTCCAGTGGGGAGGTGAGGGAGGAAACAGCTCTCAGGATGTCGAGAAGGGCGGAGTGGGAGGAGACAGCTGTCACAGGAGGCCGAGCTCTCCTGCCTCACTGCTCGGGCTCCTGTGACAGGCGAGTCAGGATGGACAGCGGATTACAAGCACTCAGAAATTATCGCTTGGTGTTTGTAAATATCTGAGGACATAGTATGCTTACTGTGTCCCCAGTTATGAACAGGAAGTGCTCTACATCACTTCTAGTTTATTCATGATTGTGGACATAGTAACTGATACTATCTGCTCAGTTTATGAATGGACCGGAGCACTCATTCATAACAGCAGAAAATTAAATGGGGGGACCTTCACTCTGGGCTGTGTGTTTACATTGGGAGGCTAGCAGGTTGCCAAAATCTAGAAAAAAATATTTAATTGCCTGTGTTGTGAACTTTGAAAATGATCTTTTGCACAATTCCTATCTATACAGAGATGAATGGGGGCTTGTTTTTATAATGCTTTTACTGCTTGTTCAGAATATGTAAATTCCGCCATGAGCATAAGCTGAACACAGGTTCATTTGAAGGCTATCTCCAAGCTTCAATGCCTTTCCTTTTATAAATGTAAATGAGTAGTAATGAGTAAAGTAGAAAATGAATTTGAAGACTGTTTATGTTTATCCTAACAGAGCTTATGTTTATACTAATGTTCTGATCGAAGGAGGACGATCCAAGGAGGACATGACACCTTTTTACACCGAGTGGTAAATGTAAGGGTTTGTGACAGCACTTGCAAAAATAGCCATACATTTCTTTCTATTAATAGTCCAAAATCACATCAAAATGTGTCTCACCCCCGGGGAGCGCTTCTGTTTAACCTAACCTCAAAGTCCTCTCTTACATGTGCTGTGAAAGAGAATATCAAGTAATGATAAAGAAATGGATAGTCTGCCGTCATCTTTATTAAAGACATAAATATTTATTCTACAATGCCCTTCTCTTAAAGGGAAATTCATAAATAAATACATGCAGACTTCATAAAAGAAACAATATGCATGTACAGTATTTAGGGATGCACAAATGCCAAGTACTGTACAAGTACTGTACAAGTACTGATAGTTCTCCATCTGCAAGACTAGACTAGAGAAAAACTCAAAAATTAGGAGACAGTTGTCATTTTGTAAGGAGCATTGGCTATGGGGCTCCTGGGATTTGAGCATCAATGTTTTAATGTATGATTAGATAGATAGATAGATAGATAGATAGATAGATAGATAGATAGATAGATAGATAGATAGATAGATAGATAGATAGATATTAGGGATGCACCAATACCAGTTTTTCCAGACCAAGCACTTGTCCAAGTACTCACAGATACCATATACTGATACCTTTTTTTTGTAGTGTCGTGATGGTTTTTCTGAAACAATGCAGACTAATGATTTGAGGACAGTGGTGGAGCGAAAAGTCCCAGTCGCAGCTGCAACTGCTATGACCCTGGTAGTTCTTGTGAAAATGCCAAGTATCGGCACCGATACAGATACTAGTATCTGAACATGTACTAAAGAAACAGCTTTGCGCTCATCACTCCGCCACAGCTGCAAGCACTAAATCTGAATACCAGATGGAAGCAATTAAATCGTATACAAAACATGCTGCGCTCTAATCCCTATTAAGTGTAGGATCTGTATGTGTTTACAATCCGTGTATTATACACTAAAGTGCAAGAAATAGATACCGTAAAATTTAAACCGGTCAGTTAGACTGGTCCATTCCACCCCTTCCCCCTCCACTGCAGCAGTCTAAGGTCATCACAGTGTATTGGAAGTGATGACCCTGAGGGACATACCATTGCTGCAGCGGAAGAAGAGACAGGCTGGAGGGAGGGCTGTCAAAGCCAGCCGACACAGGGGATTGGGCTAAGATAACTTTTTTTTTTTTTTTTTAAACGAGCAGTTAACCCTTGCAGTGCGGTTGTAGCCCCACTGCAAGGGTTAATACAACTTGTGCCTGGAGTTCTTCTTTCAACAGAGTGGATTGTTTTGGATAGAAATAGGAATACTATGATAGACAGAAAGGCCTTGTGCATCAAAGTGTCAGTATTAACTATTATTTTTTCTAAGACTAATATTTGCCTCGTAAAGTGATGGAGTCTAATTGGTGGCTGTTGAGAAAAATTGTTTGTGCTGATTGATGCCAAGACTTAAATTTTTAGTTTAGTTAAAAATGTAGTGAATACAGCAGCAAGGACATAACTTACCTCTAGTGAAGTGTCTCCCATGTCCTGCTGGCTGCAGATTACTATAGCAATCTTCCCTCCAGGCTACAACGCCCTCCCGTTCCCCCTCACTCACCCATTCAGAGAACTCATGCAGAGGAATTCAGTATCGTGTTTGCGCTAGAATTCTGGTGCTAATGCAGCCTAAGAAATGTCTGCGCCAAATTCTCAAACATGCTGCACCATTTCCCGGGACTGTGCCGACTGCTGCACCAAATTCAAGTAGTTATTTTTTTGCATCATATTTCATTCTGGCGCTGTGCTTGTGAAATATTTAATGAATAAACTCTGACAGTCCAGTAATAAGAAAAGTGACCAAGTACTTTTTGGTGTCACTAGTCTGGGATGTTCATATTGTATATGACTGTCACAGTATGTGACACATACCTCAGGTGTGACATTCCTTGAAACTGAGGATCCAAGTGAAATGTGTCTGACACATATGTGATACTTTGGACACGATGGGACATATCTATGTATTTTATCAGTGTGCATATACAGTGTCTGTCCCAAAGTTTGTCATGCAAGTCAGTTTCATAGGTTTGCACCAAATTCATGAATGTTATGCAGCCTTGTACATGAATTTGGCGCAAATAGCAACTCTATTCCTGTAACCCTGAGACACTTTTCTTATGTGTCTCAATTACACTCTTTTTGCAGTACCCCGATAGTATTCGTTCTCAAATACAATGCAAAGCGTTCTGTGAATGGAGGACGGGCGGTTGAATGACAGAATGCGGTCTGATGTGCTATTTACTTTTTTTTTTCTTTCTTTTTTTTAAACTTTATTTGGAGTGCACAAACTGCACACTCCATTCAGGCCCTGGTGTGGTGCGCTGCGGTGCCATCCTGTGCACTGTAGGAAAATGCAGCATGTCTACAAATGTGTTCTATGTTCACGCTATGTGCGGGAACGTCCATTTTTCTTGTGCAGAAAAACTCAGGGCACCACACATAACATGAACATAGCTTCAGTCTCTAAATTTGTTGTAAGGAATTATTAAGTCTGAAAAGGTACAAAATTCCTCTATCACGTGAATTGTTTTAGAAAGCGTGAAGCCAACCTTTTGCAAGGAAAAGATGTATATATATATACGTATATAAGCTGTTTTTTTTTTTTTTTCTTTGACCAGTTTGTAGCTTATGTATAACAATGACTAAAGTAGGGTATACACTGTTAGAATTTCGAATGAACGTTCATACGAAACATCCCGTTGGAACATTCAATACCGGCATGAGAAACTTGCCGATTGTCGTTCAAAATGTCCTTTAATTTTCGTTCTTATTGAACATTAGATTTTGGAATGAAAGAAGTTTGTAAACGAAAATCACATTCAATGTTATACATTTTTTCTTTTTTTTTTTTTACCCTACATGGGTATACATGGTATGGGTTGCACAGTAGTACTCCTATTCGCAGCACACAGAATGCTTAGGACTCCTGTCTAGTTCTTGGTTGATCTGAAATCTTTTGCTCTTTAAAAGATTTTAAGCGGAGCCATACAAATCTTGACCCATTCAATGAAATTAGACTGTAATCTGAAAAAGTCAGTGTCTTCTATAAAAGTTCCGGCTCCAGGGAATAAAACAGGGAATAAAAGTTCTGGCATCCAGTGACATCAGGAACATTCATTCTATACTACAAATGATAGTTTGAAGTAGGGATGCACGATAGCGATACCAGTATCTGTGCCGACACCGAGTATTTGGACGAGTACTCGTACTTGCCCAAATACTCTGATGCCTAGCCCGATACCCGAACTTCCGTTATCAGGAAGCCTCAAGTCATTACATGCTGCCCAGCTTCCTGATTGGCCAGGAAGCAGGCTCCATGCTCCCTCGTCTTTCCATGTTTCATGACAGGCTGGTATACTTCACTCTCTTTGCCAGTGCATTTTATTTATTTATTGAAAGATATACTTTGTTACTTAGCTCATGTGCCTTGTTTTATTTGGTACAGTACTTGTTTCAATTGGACTTTGGATTGTTCCCGGTGCTTCAGGATCTGTGCTTTATACATTGACTTTGACTGTGTTTTCTCAAAAAATCAGTTTGTGACGTTGTTTCTTTCTTTGTCAGGATTTTATTGGTTTCTTTCTTAAGGGAGATTTCCTCTCGCTTCCTATCTTCAGGGAGATTTCCTCTCACTTCCTATCCAGGTGATGGTTAAAAAGGAAGTGAAGAGCAGTCTCCTCTATGAGTGCATAAAGACAGCAATTCAAATCTTAGAAAATTCAGTGGGGACATAGAAATCATTTAAAACCCAATGGACATTCTGTCCCTTCAAAACTTAATAAAAAAAGTTTTGTCTGGCGTTCAACTTCAATTCCTAGCTTTGCCTCCAAAAATAAGGATCAATAAGACAAAAGCATAATATTCAGTCAGGAAAAGAATGTGCGCAATAAACAATGCTTGGTGTCCAAAAAGTCTTTGTAGATCAATGTAAAACTTGGTTTTCACTAGCAACTAGCAAGACAGGAAAGGACGGGGGTGTTGTCCGAATGGCGCTGTTCATTTTGGAAATGTCATCAATATATCCACCATTAGAACAATAAGAAAAAAAAAAAAAGGACAGCGTTTTTATTGTAACTGTTACTTTTTCTATGCAGGAACTGGGACATTCGGGAGGGTCCACTTAGTAAAAGAGAAAACGGCAAAGAACTATTTTGCACTAAAAGTAATGAGCATTCCCGATGTCATTCGTCTAAAACAAGAACAGCATGTACACAACGAGAAATCCGTTTTAAAAGAGGTGAACCATCCATTTCTAGTCAAACTGTAAGTATTAAAAATATTTATGTTTTTTTTTGTTATTTTTCCTGCTGCTCTTATTTTACTCATCTTTATTTTCCATGGCATTTGTTATGATTAGATTGGACTATTTTCACCTACTTTGGCATTTTATTGCAATAGACTATTTTATGAAGAGCTCCACTGTGACATTTTGTTATACATGACCTTTGGTATAGTATCTTGTTTTCATTGCAGTATCTTATTTGCTGTTATTTTTTATCTGACGTTACCATGTCTTGGTTTATAATCATTTTAACTACTTCAGTAATCAGCTAAAACATTTATAAGGTTGTTATCTAAACATAGTTAAGGGCAATAAACTGCACTAAATTAACTCAGGGATATTTTGGTTTGGAGGTGGGTGCTTAGTGGTTAAACCATGTCCTCGCTTATTTGATATTTTATCTGTTTGGCTGTGGGACCTACCCTCTGGATTTCCCAGCTTTGTCTTTTCTCTTCTTACCCATGGATACTTTTCTTCCCTTACCCTTGGAAGCTGCATTTTAGTGATTAGTGATGACACTTACAGACCCCTCAGGTTTTTATGGAGTACCTGGGCTCTCAATATTATTTTGAGTATGTTGTCAAAGAGCTAGTTGAACCCTCCATATCACAGACAGCGATGTTCAGTTTACCTGGATTTTCAGGGGCACAATGCCACCAGATAACACCAGAATTAACTCCTGATAGAGGCTCTTCTGAACAGAAGTAAAGTGCTGAGCTGGTAGGAGCTTTTCAGAGATTCAGCAGGAAACAGGTTCATGGATGCAGGTCATGGGGATCATCTTGCAGGGGAAAAGGTAGGCAATATCAGAACGTAGTAAAGGAACCAGAAGACGGGATGCATGGTCAGACAGGAACAAGGTCAATAGTCATGCGACAAACAGAACATACAGTAAATGCAAATGCAAGCTGGGGTCGGGTAGTAATTAGACAAATTTAATTAGACAAATTTCAGCACAGGAGTTGCTTTTACTTGCATGGAACCTGTGTTGGTCAAATGGAATCAATGCAGCTTAACGCACTAGGTGTGAGCGAGCTCTTAGACGGTTGTGAAGGACACACTCACAATCTAGTGAGCATGCAGTGCAAGAAAATAAATATTTAGCCCCCATTCACATTAGCTGTGCATGTGAGTATACAGCAATTTTTTTCACATTTGTCGCGCATCAGCATAGGACAGCCCATTCATTTCAATGGACTGCCCTACATGTGACAAACTCGGAAAAAAAGCTCATGCAGCAGAATGAGCTGCAAGTTTGGGGTGTTTTTTCACTGTATGCTTTTGAGAGCCTGTGATGTGTTAAGAAGCACACAACGAAATTACTTTCTGTGTTTTGGGTACCATTACCAAATAATGGCACCACAAGCATATTACACGCACATGTGCAATTTTGTGCGCGTTCAAACGCATGACTAGTGTGAATAGAGGCTTTTACAGCATAGTGTTGAGCCGGTAAAGGCAATTGTAAATGATTTGCCATATGTAACATAGAATAGTGTTATATTATTAAGTATTATAAACCACAAAAATATGTAAATGTAGCATAATTGGGCCCTAAAACTAAAGTTGCAGTCTTCCTTTTGCTCCTAAAAAGCTTTTTTTTGTAATGCAAACAGTACAAGCTATGCCAACAGTGCCATAATAATGCGGCAACCAACCTCAATAATATTTGCACAATGATGTTGCCCAACTCCTGTTGGATTTTGTATGGGTATTTGTGGAAAACCGGCATGCGGTGGGTGGGGTATATGCTATCATCATATTCAGGGACCTTTACAGTCTATCTTCATTTTCACCTGGTAATCCTGTAATAACACACTTGCTGTCCCTGGGTGGCTATACTCACTTCTCCACTGTATCTATAGAGGAATTCATGGTTGTCATCTTGGCTGGACTTTAAACATGTCTGCCTTTCCTCATCTTCATTATATGGGGGATAGGAAGATAATAAGTTTACAGAAGTAAGATAAGATGTCTGTGCTTTAAAATCATCTCACAGGAAGCGACAAGGACACTTCATTTCTAGCAAGATCAGCAAGTATTCTCTGTACTTTCTGTAAATATTCGTAGTCCTAAAAAATTGGGTTGTGGGTTTAGTTATCCTTTAAAGTGTATCTAAACTCTAACAATGAACTTCTTTTATTTGTTTCCTTTTAATCTGTTCTATATAAAACTGAAAGGGTTTTGATGTATCGATACGTGCAAAACAATTCCTGTTGATCCTGACAAAAATCTTGTGAGCTAATAACTTCCTGTGCTCTCTGCTTGTGCTTCAGTCCTATCCGTTAGTACTGTTATAAACTTTCTCTGTGGACTAAAAAAACACCCCCACCTATGTTCTGTAGAAGAGGAGAGGTTTTGGTTTAGATACACTGTCGCAGGAATGGGGGTGTTGGGACTTGTAAATTAACACCATTTCACCAAAAGACCGGTTTCACAATGAATTACTGGAGTTGGCGTTTTACTCTGGTCTGGATTACTAAGTTATCACCCTTCCTTCTGGGCTACAATATCTGAAAAGAGCTGAGTAGTACTGGACCATGAACTTTTCCCGTAGTTCAGGAAGAAGAAGAAAAACCTGCTGCCCCTAGCTGGGTCCCCGGCAAGACCGTGTGGAACTGTATCATGGCTGCAGACCGAGATGGTTGCTGCTGAACTTAGACCTACATTGCTTCCATATCCAAATACCCTAGGAATGTAAGGGGGAAGATAGATGTAGGGGTGGGAGGGATGTGAGGGGTGAATTGCATCCCAACCCTGCCTTGGGAACATCCAGCAGGAGTTCCTGAACGCACATCCCAGGTACCACATGCACATTGGCTAGAAACTCTGAACTGCTGTCACTTGAACCAGTGTCCACTGATCACATTGCTTATTGAACTGTAACACCCAGGTGCTTAGAGCTACCAAACGGTACCTTGGGATCCCCAACGTTTCCCTGGGAAGTACCCTAAATTTGTTTTGGTTCTGTGGACTAGGGACATGCAGTTACATGGGACTGAGCTGTGGCGCCATGTTGTCTGGGGGTCATAAAGTCATTATGCTCTTATCAGATTTTGTACAATATAAAAACGGTGTGTTGGTTCAATAAAGCTCGCTCTCTCAGCATTACTCCATGCCTTGCCTCGACTGGTGCATGGGGTAAACAATAAACCTACTATAATACACTATTCTTCCTGGGTGTTCCAGTGAAGGGGACTTAATCGACTGCAGTATCCAGTCAGGGCTACAAGGGCAGCCGTCAAATACACTGTAAGGGCTTCATTTATAAAACGGCAGAAGCCATTCACACAGCACTAGGGCCCCTAGATGGTGCTGAGGAGTATAGGGATCTTGGGGAACTAGTTTTACAAATAAATCCCTTTTATGTCCCTAAATCTGAGATTAGGGTATGCTGTCCCTAAATCTGAGATTAGGGTATGCTGTCCCTAAATCTCAGATTAGGGTATGTTTTCACTATTCTTGGGTTTATTTACAATTTAACAACATGAAAGTGATCAAACCCTTCTAGGATCTTACCAAAACTAAACAACTAATTTTGAGTGGACTAAACATGTAATCAAATCCAGCCATTGCAGGTTGTGGCCTTTTAGATCACAGAAATCACATTTGTAGCACTCATGGATGGCTTGAAAAACTTTTTTTTAAATGTAATTTGTGTTTGAAAACCGGCATACTCTACTTATTTTTAATTTATAACATAGCCTTCTGTAATGCCAAGGGTGCTACATTATTTTCTCATGTAACAATAAAACTAATAACATGTTAATAATTTAGACTAAAAGTCCTTTTTGCTGCATCGAGTGACATTAGACCGCGCTTTGTATAGTGTAGTATTCGCTGCAGGATATTTTCTATTATACAGATGGCACATTATTTTATCCTCATCAAATTCCAGAGCAGCATGCATCACAATAGCACGTTGTTATGCAACATGTCACCAAGCTTTTGGGCAGTGGCACAAGTGTCATAAATTTGACCTTTTGTGTTGCCAGAGGCAGTGGATACATCGAGGCTTACAGGACAAGATGATTAATCCTGTAGATTACTGGATACTGTGTAATAAAGACGTGCACAGCACATTTTCATGCCTATGTCACTGGACACTGAGAAACAGAATTATGTATCCAGTACATTGTGTTTTGGGGGGGGGATATTATTTTACAATTATATAACAGATTGTTTCGGTACTGGCTGGTGATATTTCTAGCAGGCATCTCTTTAACTTTCATAAAGAATCATATACTGTACTACATGTAGTATACTTTTTTTTTGTTTTTAATTTATTTGGGTGAAGATCATCAGAGGGCTGTAATGTCCTAATTGTAAATTGGGTATAATTGAAGTATATGTAAACCTTAAAGCAGAACTCTGGGCAAAACCCTGAGCAGTGGGGCTACCCCTGCACTGCAAGGGTTGAGTGCTGCTTTTTGTCTAGGTGCTAAAAAAACGAACTTCGGAGCTGGCTTGTTCTTAGACCAATCCCTGGAGCTGCTCTCTCCCTCCGCTGCAGAGGTCTAACAATCCTTGAGTCATCACGTCCTATACACTGTGTATAGGATGTGAGGATTCTGAGGGACATACCATCGCTGCAGCAGAGGAGTAGACAGGCTTCGGAGACCAGAGCATCCAGCCGGCTCTGAGTTTTGGTTGAGTCTAACTTTTTTTTAGCACTTAGACAAAGATGAGCACTTAATAGGAATGCACCGATACCGTTTTTTTGGTATCGAGTACAAGTACCGATATGTTCTATTCGGTGCTCGCCAATACCGAATACTGATATCGCAAGTCCCATTAAGGAAGCCAGGCGGGTGTAATGACTCACCATCTGGCTTCCTGATTATCAGGGAAGCTGTCTCCATGCTGCCTCGTCACTAGGTGACGAGGCAGCATGGAGCTGGCTTTCTGGCCAATCAGGAAGCCGGGGGGCGGGTAATGACTCGCTGTCTGATTGATTTCCTGCTTAGCCAGCTTCTCGACCAGTCAGTTAGCCAGACGACAAGTCATTACACAGCGCTCGGCTTCCTGATTGGCCGGCAAACCGGCTCCATGCTCCGTCGTCTCCAGGTGATGAGGTTAGGAGAGGTTGATGTAGACCTGGATAATTAAAACTAAGCACATAATAAAATCAGCTCAGGTTATATGTAATTTTTGTCTTTCTGCAAAAGTAAAGCCCAGCCATCGCCAACCCCCCTAACACAACCTCCAAAGCCTTTATATTTGTAAGTAAAGCTACCCATCTAACTTAAACATAAGAGGGGTGTGAGGGGTTAGGGCAAAGCCTGACTTTTATAGGAAAAGTCAAGAATCAAATATAACTTTAGCTGTCTAAATCTCAGGATCTACTTATCATTTTGACATGCAGTATTCACCGAAAAGGCTTCTGCTTATACATCTTTGCATAATGTGCTCCCTTTGAATTGTCCTGGTTTGTAAAACATTTTCTTTACCTGGACATTTTAAAACTGCTAAATTATAGATTCAGAACTTAAAGCGGAAAGTATTTTTTTTTTACACTTTATTATCACATGGGGGGCTAAGATCTATGTAAAAACACAGAGGAAATGACAGGTCCTCTTTATGGAGACACCAGGGTTCCATTAAACCCCTAATGTCACCTGTGGACCCCTCTGAAGCTGATGAAGCACAGAACCTGCTTCAAAGTCCAGCAGATGCCACCATAACAGCATTCTTATAGGACAGGAAAGTTGCAGTTAGTAGTTCTCGGCCTTCAAGGAGGTTATTTCAGACTAATTTAAGAGAGCTTCACTGTGGAAGATTTCTGGCTAAGGTAATAGCACAGCCCATTTGTGGTCTCTACTAATTTTTCAAAAGTCAAAAAAGAACTGGTTTCTGTCTACTCCATCCTGACTCTTTTTTTTTCTTTCACTGGTCGCACGGAATTGCGCTGACCGATACTCTTTCCCATTTCTCTCCACTTCTCGATTTCTTTCTTTCTGGGTTTTGACTATATTGTTGATTTAAAGGGTCTACATAGATGGCCCATACCTATCTAAAGCAACATAACATGTACTTTATTGGGAATTTAGAATACTTATCGTGCATTTATATAGATATGATTTTCCCAACTGATATGTCTGCTTTGAAAGTTTTTTGTACAATTTTTATAATATCTCTTGTTGTGACTATTGTTTGTCATCTATTGCTGACCTATCTCTTAATACAAATCTATTGTTTAAAAAAAAAAAACAACTGATATTTTCACTGTAATTTACTCACATATAGTGCTGAGCTGCATTGACATCTGGTTGGGTATCATAGGAATACGTTTCTTTCATTCTGAAAACCAAAATGTACATTTTATGTAGAATGCCTTCTTTTATGTTATATTATTTTTTGGACTTTATGACTTTTAAAAGTGCCATTTCTATTCATTCAGGTTTTGGACCTCGCATGACGATCGGTTCTTATATATGCTAATGGAGTACGTACCTGGAGGAGAACTCTTTAGCTACTTGCGTAACATGGGACGTTTTAACAACAGCACAGGACTGTTTTACTCCACAGAAATTATTTGTGCAATAGAATACTTGCACTCCAAAGAAATTGTTTACAGAGACTTGAAGCCTGAAAATATATTGCTTGACCGAGAAGGTCACATCAAGCTAACAGATTTTGGATTTGCAAAGAAGCTTTCAGACAGGTATTCTGCACTTACTAAAATTGTTTTATTTGTTTCCTTGCTTCTGCCTTAGTGGTGCTAATTTTCTTCTTTTTCATGTGTGTATCAAAATGCTTAATGCAAACATGTGGCCACTTTTTTTGGTTAGACACTGTCCTGGTACCCCAGAAATCATATGTCCTTTCTAGCAGGAAACAGGGACTACAGGAACTGTTGTCACTCTATCGTGTACATCAAACCAAAAAGAGAGACAACTGAGGAGGAAATTGGCAGAAGGATTTGGTTCCAAATGAGGGATAGTTGGGATGTATCTCCACTCCTCTATGCTATCTCCATTTACCTATTTGCAGCAGATCGTGAGGTGGCCTTACTGGCAAACTGGGGGATGAGAAAAACAGCAATAGGTTTGCGTAAATACTAACCTTCCCAGCAGCACTTAGCTTACCTATTACTCTATTCAGCTCAAGGAAAGGACCCTGTGTTGGTAGCTCTAACTCAAGCCCACACAGAGCTGTCTCTTCACCCCCATATGATATTACTGGACAGTCATTAAAGGAGAACTATGACTTAAGGGCAAATAAAAATACCCCTTACCAGCAGCAAGAGACGGACTCAGCCTCCCTGCACATTCAGTGCTCTTTCCCCTCTCTCATCAGCGATCCCCAGTAATTAGGATGTCAGCATAACACAGGGGGAGAGAGAGAGGATAAAGAGCCATCCCTCTCTCCATCATTTACCAGAAATGGGCAAGTCCATATATGGTGAATGATGTCACTGGATATTCCTGCAGACTGGCAAGCATCCGATCAGCAGGGATCCCCAGTGACATCATTCATCATATATGGACTTGCCCATATGTGGTAAATGATGAAGAGAGAGAGAAGGCTCCTTCCCCTCTCTCTCTCTCCCTGCCCTGTGTGATGCTGACATCCTCAATTCACTGGGGATCGCTGATGAGAGGGGGGAAGGAGCCCTCTCTCTCTCTTCAGCATTTACTACAAATGGGAAAGTCCATATATGGTAAACTGGGGATCCCTGCAGACTGGCAAGCATCCGATCTGCAGGGATCTCCAGTGACATAATTTACCATATATGGACGTTCCCATTTGTAGTAAATGCTGAAGAGAGAGAGGGCTCTTTCCCCTCTGTCATCAGCGATCCACGATCTTTTTATTATGTCAGTGTGACACAGGGCAGGGAGAGAGAGAGGGGGGAAGGAGCCCGGCTGGCACACGGGGACGTGCAGGTAAGGAGAGAGCTGCTGCGCATGTCCATATATTTGTGGACGCGCAGCAGCTCTCAAGATTCACTGTCAGTCACAGTGAGGAAGATCAGCGGGGAGGATCCCGTCAGACACGTCGGGATGTCTCCTCATTGCGGCGCTTAGCCCCGCCCACCACCTTAAATAAGGGTTTACAGCCTTACTGTGCATTTTGGCTAATTTGAGTAAATTACATAATTTACTTATTTAGCCTAAGGAATGCATTAATCAAGAAAAGATAGAACCCCATAGTTCTCCTTTTAAGCCTCAGCGCTATCACATGAGAGGATAGGGAGTGGGAAACTTGGTCCTCCTTATCTGTAGTATGAAGTAACCGGCATTTTCTTCTCTCCTGCCGACCGAAAACCCAGTCACTGGTTGTGTGTGTCTTATGGACTTGATATATGCATTGGAAGACACCAGTCTAACTATTTTAATGTAAAATGCTTCACTGTCTGTTATAGTTCTTTTTTTATTTTGGTATCAGCTTAGAGGTCAACTCGTTTTCAGGAAAAGGTTATTAATTACAAATATTGATTGTGCACCTTGATACCACTTATGAAAAAGTATTTTGTAACTGTTTGGACTTTCTCTCTGGATACCCTCTGTAATGCCGGAGTCACTGATGTATTTGGATCACCAGAGGACAGAGAGAGAATTGGGGGCTGGTGTGTGTGGCTGTTTAAGCCCATCTGAGCCTCATTTGCTTTAGGCCAGGCTTGTCAGTGTTTCTTAGTGCTTTGCAAAAGACCTTTGTAGGACACGGTTTTGTTGAGATGCTCTTCACCCCTTTCAGTAATAGACACCATTGAGAAGTACAAGAGTCTCCCTGCCACGGTGAAGCCTGCAGAGTGAGCCTCTCTGGGAGTGATAGGGGTGGGGATGGCCATGTTTCATATTACACCATAAGTATAGATGTAACATGAAACAGGGCATTCAAAGTAAACTTAGTCTTAGGCTGGGTTCACACCTGGGCGTTTTTCAGCCTGTGGAAACGCGCTCAAAAACGCCATACGCCCAAGCAAGTATAGGAGCTTCTTTGGGGCGTTTTCATTGGTATTCCCGAGTGTGGCTCGGGGTTAACAAAGCGGTAACCCCGAGCCACACATGAATACAGCGTAGGACTTACCTTGTCCGCGATCCCCGCTGTGTCCTCCGGTGGCTGCCGACTTCTGGGTTCCGTCCCTTGCGAGCGGCCGCGTCGCAGGGGGGTGGAGCCGGCGGGAAGTTTAAAAGTTAAAAAAAAAAAATAGAGAAAAATAATAAAGGAAAAAAAAAATCATACCGCCAGTGAAACGCACGTTTCACTGAAAGGAAAAACGTGCTAAAAAAACGCGCCAATGCTACGCCCAGGTGTTAGCCCAGCCTTAGTCTGGACACGACAGCACACTAATATGGGTATCCACCTCCTCTCTTCTGTAAACTTGTTCAGGAGCGAAGAATAAGAGCACTGTGCAAAGCAATAGTTCCATGGTTGGCTTAAAATAATTGCCTTTTTCTCCAAGTGCATCAAGGTATGACAAGATGTGCATATCACAGCAGTATCAGGCAGTGATGGTGGTTATAAGTAATTTATATACAGTCAAAAAATATTGGCACCCCTGCACTTCTGTCAGATAATGCACCACTTTGCGCAGAAAGTGTTGCAATTACAAATGTTTAGGCATTCTCATGTTTATTTCTTTTGTTTGTATTGGTATGACACAAAAAAGTGGAGAAAAAAAAGCCAAACATGACACATTCTATGCAAAACTCCAAAAATGGACTGGACAAAATTATTGGCACCTTCTCCAAATTGCCAGAAATAACTGCATTCCACGTTTTTGGGGTAAAGCATGGACAATCGTAAGGTTACAAGTCCATCTCCAGATATCTTAATGTTCCTGCGTCCACTGTGCGCAGCATTGTCAAGAAGTTTAATGCCTTTCCCTGAGATCTCATGAGATTACAGATGAGATTTCCCAGGAATTCTATGCTGATGTAACCTTCCCAAGATGTAACACTTGGGTACATTACATCACTAATGCCTGAGAGGAACAGGAAGTAGAAAACAAGAACTTGTAAGTAAATCAAAACTATATTTGTTTAGCTAATGAATGAAAGATGATTTCATATTAGCATGCAGAGCTGCATGCTGCTGTGATTTTTAGTCAAAGGTGGTAAATGTCTGCTTTAAGTGTCACTGTGCGATGCAAACAAAATTCTGGCATATTCTGTGTCGCCAAGCATGCTCTTTTTTATGCCACGGTTGTGTCATTCAATGTTTTACATTTCGTTGGTGTGAAAATAAATTGTGCTACCCTCCAACAGACCAGTTACTAAGACAGTGTTATTTTCCACCTCTTTGTTATGCGAGTGTTTCTTTCTCTTTTTTTTGGCCTGTTGCTTTACATCCGTTTATTTATTTATAGATCTGTCAGCTTCCTGAAAGAACAGATTATTAGATGTTGCCTAGTAAAGAGTGGCAATTAGATGATAGAAAGTTCATTTTACTCTACCTCAAGGTATATTTTCTGAACACAAAGTAAATTTCATTATTGCCTTTTCTGATTCGCCATTGCTTGGAGACTGAAACATTACAATTCATATATAAACGGTAAAAACAAATTAGTTTATTTTATCTGACAGAATTAACATTTCCCCTAAATTCTTGAACTTTTTGGATGACATTTTCTTCATTTTGAATATGCAATTTTGCAAAGGAAAGCCAATTCTTTTTTTTAAATTATTATTAGCATTATTTTTTATTATTATTTTTAGAGGTGTTTTGACTGCCAGTTTCTCCAGTCTGATAACCTTGTATTATATTGCAAGTGAAAATCACCTAATGTAGCTGATACAAACAAGCTTATTGTGGAAATAATGAAAAATTAAACCTTGACCGAAAATTAGATACCATGGCTTGTGTTCCTTTAGTTATATTGGGAGTTCAGAACAACTAGTGTAGCTTATACAAACAAGTTTGTTGTGAAAATGATGTATAATTACAGCGTGACCAAAAGCTAGATGGCATTCCTTATGTAACCCTCCACCTAGTCTTAGAATCTATTTTTGGGCCATATTTTGGACTTGTAATGCATTCTGTTTGAAATCTCCATTTGTTGACATCTAGAAAAGTAATATTTCAGTTTTTTACCTAGACAACATTTTTGTTATGAACAAAGGCCTGCGACTTCCAATACATATCAGGAACTGGTCAGCACAGTGGCTTAGTGGTTAACACTTCTCCCTTGCAGTTCTGGTGGTCCACAGTTTTAATCCTGGTCAGCACACTATCTGTATGGAGTTTGCATGTTCTCCCTGCACATGTGGTTTTTTTTTTTGCTATTTCGGGGGTGCGCGCAATTTTAATGCTTGACATGTTTGGTGTCTATTTACCCGACGTGACCCCATCTTTTAACCTGTTGATCTTGTCAGAAATGCAGTTGAGCTGAAGCTGTGTTCACTTTGAATACCCAACCATGTGCAGGAGATATAAAAATACAGGATTTTGGACATTATTTCATGAATTAAATGAACACAGTGTCACCATATTTACAAACATTCAGTGAACATTCACTTTACCAAGTGAGAAAACAGTCTTTGCTCCTTTTGTAAATCAACCCTATTGCCTGAAAATGTGCGTTGAGATTAGAAATAGGCTGAAAGGCTTTCTTGTTTTTGAATATTTCATTTCAGCAACAATTTTATGAAGATGAGGACTGTAATGTGTTCAGTAGCAAGATTTAGTTTCCCTTATTAGTAGTATTTTAAACAAAACAGGAAAGTCATCATATCTGCTTGTTGTTCAGTGCATAAATCTGTGAATTATCACCCAATACTCAGCATTTTTCAAACTCAGTATGCTATTTATTGTAGAAGTCCAGGGAAGACAGAACATTGTAACACATTTTTGAACTGTTTTGTTATTTTGCTGCTGTGAAGCTATTTCAGTTAATAAACTTTACTTTATTTGCAAAGCCTGTATCCTGCTGGATTCCCCTAACATTACAATATATATATATACATACATACATACATACATACCAGCTTCAACTCTTCTGGGAAGGCTGTCCACAAGGTTTAGGAGTGTGTCTATGGTAATGCTTGACCATTCTTCCAGAAGCGCATTTGTGAGGTCAGGTACTGATGTTGGACGAGAAGGCCTGGCTCACAGTCTCCTCTCTCATTCATCCCAAAGGTGTTCTATCGGGTTGAGGTCAGGACTCTGTGCAGGCCAGTCAAGTTCCTCCACCCCAAACTCACTCATCTATGTCTTTATGGACCTTGCCTTGTGCACTGGTGCGCAGTCATGTTGGA
>NW_017307050.1:459892-461668 GCF_000935625.1 Nanorana parkeri | reverse complement strand
TATGTATGTATGTATGTATGTATGTATGTGTGTGTATGTGTATATATTGTATAACCCATAGTCAAGTGGAACCTTGTGACAGTGTCTCTACAACCCATGTAGTCTGCTCCAAGGAACCTGGCTAAGCAGCGCTTACGGTAATGTAGTCATGATGCTTACAGTTGAGGAATTCTGTATATACAATGAGCGTTCAGACTTTGCATATTCAAAACAATCTGTACAGTATACATGTAATAGACAGAGGACCATTGCTAGGAATATAATTTCTCAAATGAGTAAAAATGTACAGACATGTTATAACTATATAAAGCGATGCATTTTTTGCAAAAATCATAAACTACAGCATCCATGCTGAGATATTTGTAAGCTGTGGATACTGAGTATTGAGTTGGCACCACATGTTACAATCTGATTGTTCAATCACCTTTTGGATTTACCAGCGATTACGTAGTGGGAGGGCCTACAACATAATCTTAGAACAAGTGCGCTTTTAAACAAGCACTTACAATATTCTTTTTGGTCACCCCAAAACACACACACACACACAAAGTACCCTGCCCAGACACACAGCCCCTAGATGTCTCTAAGGGTCTACTTTGTAGCCATGTGTGCCAAGAAGATTTCCCAGAGGGATGTTAACATTAGGGCATGCAAAGGAGGTAAGTATGTATCTGCGGAAGGTGGGGTAAAATAGGATAAGTGCACTTTTTTTTTTTTCAAAGCGTGTATATCCTTAATGGGGACACCAGACACTGTCAAAAGGATACATATATTAACAGCTATGGTCATTGTTTGATTTTAGCAGCCACAGATGAATATTGTCTGCCCACAGAGTTCATTCTTTCTGCGGTAAAAAGGAGATTGTCAGATTACATAGAAAACCCTAATCAGTTCATGTAGAGGACACTTTAATTCTAATTAACCAGCTCATAAAACAAAGGCATCTAAAATATATAACCGATAACAATACATGCTGATAAAATAAGTCCTTGGTTGGATTATTTCTTAGGGCTTTCATCCCTACTTGCTAACATGTTGTGATTGATTGGAGCATCTCCTGTTAACACTTTAGTGGTTTAGTAGTGCCTTTGCAAACATTTATAAACATACTGGAATCCCAAAAGTGCTTGCTGAGATTTCCCATTTTGTGTGTGATTGTTAAAGATCTTTACATTTTCTACATAGAAAAAAGGGGTGATGCAAAGGCTTCTTTCTAAGATTCCCATCCTGTTTATATGATTGTTAAAGGATCCTTACATTTTCTAAATGTAAAAAATGGGTGATTTAAGGTGCTTTCTGAGATTCCCCATCATGTGTGTGTGTCTGTGTGTGTGTGTGTGTGTGATTTATTAAAGTGACACTAAACTTAAAAATACATTCAAGTACCTTCACTAATAACAAAAATGTATCACTGTCCTTCCTTCTGGAGGGTGGCTACTTTTGTTCTCCATGGTCCCTGTGTGTGTTGTAAAGTTGCCACCGCTCCAAGCTTACAATCGTGATAGACTATAACAGTGGTGGTGAACCTATGGCACACGTGCCACAGAGGGCACTCAGAGGCCCCTCTGGTGGCACGTGAGCCTAGGCAGGGTTGTCAAAATTCTATTGCCCGACACCCAGGACATGCAGTTCCGGACGCCAGGTGGGTAGTTTTTTTTCTACATTTAGCTCTGCTTCAGAGAAACAAGGCTAAATGTAGAGCGGGGAAGCCGGTGTTTTAGTACAAGTGATCCTGGCGATGCCGCCAAGATCACTTGTAATAAACCTGCTGGTCCG
>NW_017307050.1:459429-459736 GCF_000935625.1 Nanorana parkeri | reverse complement strand
AACACTTGGGGGCCCCAGGACAACTGCACAGTTCAGGATGGGGAGCAGAGAACGGGCTTGTAAACACTTGCAGCCTTCCGGTCTCAGCTGACACAGGAGAGCCAACACAGTGCTGTGCTAGAACTCCTGTATTGGAGGTGACAGGTTCAATAAAGAGAACCTGTCACCTCCAAAATGCTATCACAAAGGGGCTTGTTAGCTCCTGTGTGATAGCAATAAAGTAAAGTGGAAAAAAATAAACAAATGCATAAAATAAATAAAAATGTAAAAAATAAATCAGAAATAATAATTAAAATAAAAACAATAA
>NW_017307050.1:434357-458317 GCF_000935625.1 Nanorana parkeri | reverse complement strand
AACACTTGGGGGCCCCAGGACAACTGCACAGTTCAGGATGGGGAGCAGAGAACGGGCTTGTAAACACTTGCAGCCTTCCGGTCTCAGCTGACACAGGAGAGCCAACACAGTGCTGTGCTAGAACTCCTGTATTGGAGGTGACAGGTTCAATAAAGAGAACCTGTCACCTCCAAAATGCTATCACAAAGGGGCTTGTTAGCTCCTGTGTGATAGCAATAAAGTAAAGTGGAAAAAAATAAACAAATGCATAAAATAAATAAAAATGTAAAAAAAAAATCAGAACTAATAATTAAAATAAAAACAATAAAAGTTATAAAATATAAAGTAAAATTAAATAAGATTTTTAAAAAAGTAAAAAACAAATACCAATAAAGTGATAAAAAATAAAATGTTTAAATGTTTGAATATGTTTGTTTCCCTATTTTGCCTAAGGCAGGGATGCTGAAATATGTTTAAATCCCAGTGCCCAAATTAAAACACAATACCAAACTTATTTTAAGTGTTGGCACTTTGAAATAAATTGATTTTGCGTTGCAGTTTGGGCATTCGGGCTCAAAAACGTTAGCCATCCCTGGACTGTAACAACCTGCTGGGAGTTTGCATGATGTCCCTGGGCTTGTGTGGGTTTCCTCCGGGTACTCCAGTTTCCTCTTGTATGTGTGTATGTGGGATAGGGACCTTGCATTGTAATCTCCTTGAGGGCAGGAAATTATGTAAAGCGCTGCATAAATTGTCGATGCTATATAAATACCTGTAATAAATAAATTACCTCGATACAAATTAGTAAACTGAACATGAGATTGTAATCCATCACGGGATTGAGGTTGGAGCCGTGGCTACTTCACAACACACACAAGGACCATAGGGAACAACTTTACATTTGAGATTGTGTGTGTGATTGATAAAGGACTTTTACATGTTCTTCATCAAATAAAGGGGTGATCTTTTCATTGTGCATTCACCTACAAAAGCACTATCCAATAAGAGGGTAAAGTCATGGGGATCTGTCTGTGCTTTCATGTCTGTGGTTAGCTTTATGCTATTATGACCTTCACTATTTGTACACCTGTTTTCTATATACTATTTTCCATTTCCAGATCTATAAGCTTCTCTATCATTTACTGGCAAAGCATACTTCTATTACTGACGCGTTAAACCTGATTTCCATTGTCTTTGATTGCAGAACATGGACACTGTGTGGCACACCAGAGTATCTTGCACCTGAAGTCATTCAGAGTAAAGGCCATGGAAGAGCAGTGGACTGGTGGGCTTTAGGCATCCTAATATTTGAAATGTTGTCTGGGTGAGTGTTTCTTACATCAGCCTAAATGCTCCTTATTTACTTGTTATGCCTTTAACAATATGAAAAAAAAATCAGTCCATTATGGTAATAAACAAGTACAACTTTCCAAAATACTGTACTCATGTATATACAGAAAGATTGTGTTAAAGAAATACAAATATATGTAAAGCTGAAGGAATTTAAACTTTGTGTGGGAACTTTTTATTTGCCAAAGGATTTCTTATTCTATGCAGTCAATTTTGTGATCCAAACACCCCTCTCATATACATATAATGCATATACACATGCATATCACACATATACTTGCTCAGTAGTATTGTTCTTGATAATATCAACTGTTAGTAGATATTTAAACGTTCAATTTATTTAAAAAAAAAAGGTTTTCTGACCTGTACTGCAGTTCTAATTTTGAGCACTAGATGGCAGAAGTTAGCCATCAGGCAACATTTGCAGCATTTTTTTTAACATACGTGGATTTGCAAAATGCAATCACTTTTAAAGCTGAATTTTTGGCACAACAGCTTTAATATCTTTTAATTTGTTATTCGCCTATGTTGCCTGTTGATCTAATCATATAAAATCAGGTGACATCAGATGTGGAAATACAGTTGCTGCTGTACTTCGACCTGCCCGCTGACCCCAGCATCGCAGTCATGTCTATGTAGAAGTCTGGCTTCACATCTGGCTCCTAGCAGTGTGGTAATGAACAGTTATTCTTCATGTGCTTTGTATTAAAGGAGCCCATTCATTTGAATGGGCTGCCAGAGCAGACAAAAACATACCTTCCGACGCAGCCCACCACACCTCTCAGTAGTGTGTTCATTTATGTTGTATGTGCATTGTAAGGGCATTGTGGAGGTGTGCTTGGCTGCCATTCAAAAATTCATGGCACCGCAACGTAGCAACGCATGTTACCAGATTGCAGCTTTGTCCTTGAGCCAAGCATGACTGTTTAGATCTGTTAAAATCCTACTATCAACCACTTGCTAATGCCAGCTTTGGGATACCATCACCTGCCGCTTTACCTAGCTTTGGGCTTCTCTTGCCATTGCCGTGTGTCGGGACATGGCTCCTTTTTCAGACAGAACAGCTGAGCCAATCATAAGAACAGTAATATGGCCATACTTACTGTATATTCAGTTACAAGTTTTTAGCATATCTATCTTTAAAAGAAACACACCTACATAGTTTAACTGGCATACTTTGTCAATCAGCTAATACCATAAAGGCTTAATATAATATGTGTAAGAGGGACTATTTAGCCACAAACACCTAACAGATGAAGAGCAAATTATTATCAAACATGGTAGTAAATATCTAAGAAATTAAGGGATTATATAGGTTACAGTTTTGTAATGACTATTCAATACAACCACATATTGAGCCAAGCAGTTCATTTCTATAATAAACTTTTTAAAAGACCAAACACAAAATGTTCCTTTATAATAAACATTAAAAAAATAAGTGCTATTTTTTTTTACATTCTAAAGGTTCATAAATGGCTAGAAATTCCTCCAGGCAGACCAATTATTGCTAGTATGGAGAGTATATCTAGTTACCTGTCTCAGTGTATTGACTGTTTGAACACCCCTTGGGTCTGCACTTATCAGCATTTGTATTTTTTTTAAACAAAATCATTAGTTTTTGCTCTCACTTGCTGGAATCACACACTTTTATATATTTCTCCAAGCAATACATTCTATTTTAAAATATTGCTGTTTATGCAGCAAAGAGCTGGTTTATTGTAGAGTGTACATTGTTTTCTACCACAAATAGTGTAAAAATATGAGTGTTGGGGCTGCAGAAAAGGAGATTGAGGACTCTGTGTCCCCAATCTCTCTTTTTTTCTATTTCAAAAGGGAAATATCAGGGGTCTGTTTAGACCCGAGATATTTCCCCAAAGCCCCCGTCAGTAAAGTTTAAAAAAAAAAAAAAGAAATAATAATTTCATAAAAACCTTATTGTGATGTATGTTATGCGCCACACTGAGTTGTTAAAACACACTGCAGTGCTTGATTTTTCTTATTTTTTTACTTTTTGTGTGCTCTGATAATGATTTTAGTGTATTTTTAGTGAAAATATTGATTTAATAATATTTGCACAACTGTTGCGGGACCTATAAAATTAGTAGCACCGTCTTTCTATTCTACCGGTCCTGCCCATTCAGAAAACGTATGGTTTAGAAGGGTCTTTTACAAGCTCTAAAAGCTGCAGTTCAAAATTAACCAGTTGACATCCGGGGTGTTAAACCCCCTTCCCATGCAGGCCATTTTTCAGTATTCAGCGCTGCGGTACTTTGACTTTTATTCCGTCATGCAGCGCTGTACTGAAATTAAGTTTATACCATTTTTTTGGGGACAGATAGAGCTTTCTTTTGGTGGTATTTAATCACCACTGGGGTTTTCATTTTTTAATATGGAAAAACTACAGTTTTGTTTTTAAAAAAAAACAGTTCCCCCTATATTAAATTCTAAAACATTTATTATTACCCAATTTTTTAAAAGACAGGGTCACGTCAGGTAAAGAGACACAAAACATGTCAAGCATTAAAATTGCGCATGCGCGCGAAACCTCAAAAAAACTACATTACCCAAAATTGGCCATAGGCGACGCATTAAAAGCTTTTACTGCTCATCAGTTTAGTGTTATCAGTGATTGATGGCCCTAAAATGATTGCTCTCACTGCGACGTTCGCTTCAATATGTAACATGTGTAGCGCAATTGTCATTTTCGCTCGCTGGCGCATGCAACGACTATTTACGTTTATATGTGCGTAAGCGAAGGGGGGGGGACTTAAACATTGGGGGGGGTTACTTTTTTTATTTGTGACTTTTATTTTTTTTTTACTTTTTTTATTTATATAGATTTTTTTTTTACACTTATTGTTATTGCTATTACATAGGGGGATACCATCCCCCTATATAATAGCACAGGTACACTGACAGGTCCTCTTTATGGAGACATTAGGGGTCTCTGGAAAATTAGGGGAAATTCACGCCATACAACCGATCGGCGGCTATAGAGCCGCTGATCGGTTGTATGTGAAACAGCCGTTAACGGCTGTAGTAATGAGCGCGTCTTTCCTGCCCGTGCGCGCGAGCAGGAAAAAAATGCCGTCTGGAGTCTGCTGTCCGTCCGTTTTTTCTTAACGGGCGGACGGCAAGAGGTTAAGAAAAGGTGAACAATTGCAAACATGATCTGGCCAGCTGAGGTCCAAAGTGTTAGGCAGGGCTTGGCAGCGAAAGGAGCCCCATAAAGGAAATATTTTTTACTTTTTATAATTGCTTGTGGTTAAAGATGAACTAAACTCTGGAAGTTGTGCCCCAGAAAAAGGGCATGAAGAAGGGGAAAAAAACTAGTCACCAGTATTGCCTCTGGTCTCCCTGCAGCTGATCTTTTCCTCATTACTGACTTAACCTGCCTCGCTGTGCCCTGTGTTTCCATGTGGAGGTGGCCATCTTGATGGAGGCTGGATTTTGCTTCCTCATGCACAGCATCCAGCAGGGAGAATAGTGAGAAGCTCAACTGTGACCTTGTCAAATCACACTTCAAATCTCATAAGGCAGTCCTAAGAATGCAGTGTCTTAGACCTCACACTTGAGATATAGAGCTATGAGGCTGTAAGCCTAGGCATGCTCAAATACTAGGAAGTGCAATGCTGTTTTTCCAGGAGAAGTTGAAGGCAAATGGGACATTAAGCGCAACTTCAGCAGAAAAAAACTCACCAGTATCACAAGAGATAAAAATGCTGTTGGCATAAAGCAAACCTCAGCAGGAGGGGGAGATGGAGTTGCACTCATGGAATCTGCAGCACGTACATACGAGTGGGCACAGAAATACATCAGGAGCTGTTCTTCCCCCTGCATGTAGAAGAACACATTTGACAGCCCTAGAATGAAGCCAGCAGCGCAGGAGATTTGTTTTCTGCCACCAGAATTTATATCTGCTGTTGAGTATTTATTTGCTGTTTTTTGTATTTTTGTGCTGGAAGTTGGGCTTTAAACTGGGTGGGGAGAAGATCAATAGAACCTCAGTCAGAATGTATTGTATTGATGGCAGCATCTGTCTCCCTACACTGCATCAAGCAGTGTGACACCTTCTGAAGCTGGCTTAGAAAAAAGATACAGTTTTTTTTCCACTTTTGATGGGTCATTTTCAATGGCAACGCTCCAATCAGATAAGGACCGTTTCTACGTCACATTGCAAGTGCAATACTGTGTTTTATTTATCTATAATAAATAGATTAGGAGCTATCTTGGTGCAGCTTGTTTTTGGTTTAATATTTTACAGAGTTTACAGCTTCCCAAAACGACTTTATGTGCAGTGGGCCTGCCCCTGCATTGCAAAGGTTAAATGCTCATTTAGGTCTAGGATATTGGGCAATGGCCGGTTCTCACCACAAAGTCTGGCTTGCTTTCCAGAGCGTTCAGCATCTGGAACGCACTGGAAAGCAAGCCGGCCGGCTCCCTGCATTCAGGGGCGGGAGGGGGAGTGGCAGTGCATTGAAGTCAATGGCACCGCAGCCACGCCCCCCACCCGCAGTGCGATAGCCTGCATCGGGAACGAAGGCACATTAGTGCTTGCGTTCCGGTCCAATGCGATCTGCAATTATAGCCCTAAAGCAGGTTTACTTACCAGATCCATATTACCCTGGGAGCCAGCATTCAGCTCTCTCCCCCATGATCAGGCTTGTGGACTGTACTGTGTGGTCCTCCTAGCAGGCCCTGCACTTTCACTGCCTTCCAGACCTACTGCTGAATACACCCCTGAGCTTTTGCTGCTGCTCTTGTCATTTTCCACTAATGCATTTTGGTAAATATGTCTCTTTTCTCAAGATCACACTGTATATTTTACTACTCAATTCATTAACAATAGTAAAAATAGCAGTAGTTAAGACTTGCCAGCACACCTACGTCTCTGACTTACTGAAGATTACAGAGGATGATCCCTACCTTATCTTTAATGTGTTCACATCACTTAGTACACATTCCATTTCATTACGCTAATAGAATCCAGCTTTGTTGGTCATCATAACCTGCTAATGGATAACTAATGGTAGCAGCCCTCCTGTCATATGTACTGTATAAGTGATGTATGAATACTTGAGGATAAGGAAGTTAAAGATGTAACCTACAAGTCTGCGTACAGTATATGGAGAAGATTAAAAGAAATATAATCCACAAAACAGATGTTTTTACATTTGTAATGAGTGAAAGGGAAAAGCGCAGGAAGTTGGTTTATCTGCATTCATTGTACCTGACGTCAATACTTATTTTTACATGCAGCATTGAGGCTGGCTCCTTTAAGTCTGTGCTTAAAATGTCTGGAGTTAACTCCCACACTCCACAAAATAATGAGAAGTAGACGATGTCCAGGTAACCTCAGTCTATCAAATGAAGTAATACCCTAACACTCCATGAGGCATACTCTGGAAAAATATACACACTAGTGTGTTATCCTACGGGATTCATTAAAGAGGCACTCTTAATGCTATTTGGAAATTCTTAAGTAATTTATTACCCAACCAAAATTTTACTAGACCTGTATAAGGTCTACATGATATTATTGTTTATAGTTGGCATTGAAACAAAATACTTATTCCTAAAAGACTTGCAGTGATTGTGTTTCAAATCTTTCTGTTTTCATAGGTTTCCTCCATTTTTTGATGACAACCCATTTGGCATATATCAGAAAATTTTGGCTGGCAAGATAGACTTTCCAAGGCATC
Source organism: Nanorana parkeri (assembly GCF_000935625.1). Lineage (NCBI taxonomy): Eukaryota > Metazoa > Chordata > Amphibia > Anura > Dicroglossidae > Nanorana > Nanorana parkeri. Next base: position 451,286 of record NW_017307050.1, on the reverse strand, counting down.
TAGACATTTATGTGAAGTAAGTGCTATCATCGTATAAACCTTTTAATAATTTGACCTCTTTCTGGCAGTGGGAGCTTGCCCTTTAAGGGGTTCTGGTGATTATGGGATTGGCTGTAACAGTGGTCATGTGACCAGGAGGCCATAAATGCTGACGGGAGCTGTCGATGACGGTGTGGTCACAGTGCTGGGGGCGTCGAGTAAGTGAGCTCCCGTCACTGAGCTGCATCGCTGGCTGTACGCATATATGTGGCAGCATGGTGTTCCCACTGCCTTGCTGCCACCTATATACATACAGCTCATGGAAAGGAGTTAATAAGTACGTTTATTCAAAAAGATCATTCATTGCTCCTAATGCAGCAGCTGATGTCTTATTCATCTGGCTGCATTCTCCACAATATAAATGAATGACACAAAAAAAGTCATAGCAGTGTAGGTGGGAGGTTATTAGGTTGAACAGCTGCCTTCTTCCTCGAAATGCCTGGACAATACGTTGTATTTCAACTCTATCAGACTTCTAGTTTTTAGCGTTGGGAAAGTATTTGTCTCTGAACTTTGTCTTTGTACTGTGTGTTGTCACAGTACAAGTTAAGTCTGGGAAGGAGGGCTTACTGTGCCAGGTGTTGCATTGATAGTAGTCTGAATGGAAGAGCAATGGCACTGATTTACACAGTATAGTCTAAATAAGCTGCTTGTCAACAAAAAAAGTTAGACACTAGGGGGTAGAGACATTAAAAAAATGCTAGACATCAGGTGAATCATCACATTTCCCAGTAACTACCATGACCATTTACTCCCCTGTCCAAATAAAATGCTTCCAAAATGTGCAAAGCCATTAGGCCTGCAAAACTGCATGTGCATGAATCACTTCTTCTTTTTTTTTGCTATGTGCTGGAATTTTCTAGTAAAACCGCAACTTTTGCAATCTCTGCCTAAATGTTCTTTATAACAAAAAGCTGCATATAGATGAATGCTTTTAACACCACTGTGTGCATGGCCAGTTTTATTACGTAGGGCAGCAAAGAAACTTAGTTTCAATGCAGGAGGGTTTTGAACAACAAGCCCATAGCAAAAAACAAACAAAACATCTCGTCCAAGCAACTGACCAAACTTAGGTCAGTTCCTGACTAACAATCAGGCAACCCTTGTAGCTTTTTAGTGTTCTGTCAGCAATCAGCCTTTTCATGTAGCAGCAGGCTCCCACAGCAGATAGAGATAGGGAGAGAGAGAGCTCTGAGCATCAGTCAGCTCACATATATAATGGCTTGTGGACAGCTGGGACTAATTATAGGGTCTGGCCACCAGGTAAGATGTGGACCTAGGAATTGAAGTTTTATCCCACCCAAAGCTCCACAAGTCCCAGAAAGGGCAGGACGTATTAAGATCTGAGAAGCCAACATTTTGTTTTCTCTGTTATAGATACAAATTCTAGAGCCCCTCACCATATGTATGTGAAAAACCTAGGTGACACATATACATCGTCCACAATTTTGCCAGCCAGTGCCTCAACATTTATATGTAAATAATTGTATAAAAGGCATCAATTTATTTGCTTTATAGTTTTTGCTGAGTCAGGCAAAATATAAATTCATACATATTAAAAGGTAAACTATGGGTAGGTTGAGAGGTTAAAAAAAAGTTTTTTTGTTTGGTGTTTGCTATGCGTGGTTTTCTTTACTAGTATGTTACTACAGTGCAATTGTGATCATTCGGATTGTCTGATGCACATGTACAAGTTCTTTCACTTCCACTAATCTTTGGCCCAAATTCTCCCTCTATTACCTCAGTAAATGCTCATATAATACCTTTCAGTGCACTGAGAACATCACAGCATAGAAAAACAAGGAAACTAAAGATTGTATACCATTTGGATGTCAGTTGAAGTCACCTGGACAATTTGAGCAGAAGGTTCTGAAGGTTATGAGAAAATGTACCCAATGTCAGTTTGCTGTCTCCAGAACCTACCTGTGCTGCTGTCCACAACTGTTCTTGCTACATGCTTGATTCATGTGCATCTTCCCCTGCTCAAAGGATTTTCTCTTACCTAGAATCATGTGCTAAAGCCTGCTCTGTCCATGTGTTTAGATATACCCACATTTCCGCTGTTGTTTCCTTATTGATCTCTTACTCTAGTTTCTAATAACCGTTAGGGACCTCTGCCTATTTTTCAACAACCCTGTTAGCCTTCTTGACCTCTTGCTTGTTTGACCCTGCTTTTGCCTCTTGATTCTGTGCTCGGTATAAGAGCCACGGCCTGGGTGCCTTACATAGCAAAGCTCATCCTCCCTTGCGGGGTGCAATGTTGAATACAGGGCAGCTTCTTACATCTTTTGCCTTGGTCCTCTTTAAGTCCTATGCTCATCTAGTGACACAGATGGGCCACTATCACTGTACCCAAGCAGTTAAACCTACCGTAGGTATAGATACCATTATGTTTATGCACTGCCCTGGTGACTGCAAACAAGCTTGGACAAGCTGTATGCAGACTGGAATAAGTGACTTAATTATATTGGCTGTATCTCTACTTTAAACCAGCCGTTTTGGATTTACAATTGGCCACAGAGGTGTAAATGAATGATTTGCATGACTATATGCACTATCCTTAAATGAGAAATAATTGCCTTTTTGGGGGGGATTTGCCACAGAATGAGACATGTAAATACCTTTAGTACTGAAAAGGTTAATGATGGAACTGGTATTGTTATCAACGAAACTTTTGTAATCACTGTTTATAACTTGCAACCTATTTTAGAGCCCATATGATTTATATACTTGATTTACTATGTGTTTTTGACAGTTATAGGCCATTATTAATCATTTACACACATTAAGATTAAGTACACTACATTAAGATTACCGATTTCCTTGATTGCAGTACTTTAACATTCTTTAAGACAATGAAACCTATTCACAACAGACTTTTATTTTAAGCATTTAGTTTACATTTGAATCCACTTATAATCTGTACATCATTTGGAGGCTTTTGTGTCTGGTTTTTTTTTTTGGCGGTATGTAGTAATAGTAATATTACAGTGTTCCTGAACCAGGAAATAAGTGCTGCACATTACCATAGATCAAGACTGTAAGTATTGGAGGTTGGGAACATCATTTGCAGGGTATATCTGGTTTGGATTTGTTTTTTGACTAATGACTTAAGTGTCTCCTGGGAATTTCGAGCGGATATTAATCAGAAACATAGTACTGAGCAGTGAATGAAATCATGTGTTCCTGGGTCAATATTCAAGTTCAGTTGAGACATGATTCAACTTCTCATCACTATAGGTCAATGAAATGTGTGTCCTTCCTTATGTTGGGGATGCACAAAACTCTTCTAAATTTTGGGTTTGCTGATTACTATTGATGGGAACAAAAATATTATCATTTAGTCATTCTTCTGGTACGCCCAAAGTAATCACAAAGGAATGCTTATGGTCTATGCAGGTGGAACACATGACTCTGGTATATCTGTGCAGGAGGCTTTTCTGGTGCATTTAGTTATTAGGTTTTCTTATTCAGGCTGCATTTTTTTTTTCCATTTGAATATTTAATGTATTGGCGTAGTGGTTAGTGCTTCTGCCTTGCAGCACTGGGGGGTCCCTGGTTCCAATCCCGGCCAGGTCACCATCTGCAAAAAAGGAGTTTGCATGTTCTCCCTGTGCTTGCGTGGGTTTCCTCCGGGTACTCCGGTTTCCTCCCACACTCCAAAGACATGCTGGTAGGTTAATTGGCTCCTGTCTAAATTGGCCCTGTATGTGATATGGGGACTTTAGATTGTAAGCTCCTTGAGGGACTGACGTGAATGTGCAACTATGTGCAAAAAAGCACTGCGTAAATTGTCGCCGCTATATGCAATACCTATAATAATAGTATAAGCTTCCACAATGCTATACATAAAAGCTTCAATACAGGAAGTTGGGAATTCAGCACTTTTTCTTTGATTTGAAGGTAAACACAACATATTGCTCCATGTTGTCAACCATTTATATCTGAACATCTGGCAATGCACTAAAAACAGAGATGAAATGCATATAAGGGAGCTGTTCTATCTGCCAAAGGATTTGTATCTTTTCATCCAGTCCTGAGATTTCCAGCTATGCCACACACCACAGCCCTGTCCAGGAGACACAATTTATTTGTTAGTACAGCTAAGCAACGGTTACAGGTCTTGTCTCTTCCCTACCCTGTGGCTGGATATTGAAAGAAGAAGAAGAAGCAGCAGACTGATGAGCCCATCTTTCTGTCACTCTCCTTCTGTCTGCATGTCTGTTGCTTGTATATAAGCACTGCAGTACAGCTGACTGTTTTTTTGTGCTGCTCCTCCCACTCCCTGGCTGAGTTTTACTGTATAAGGAACTGAAATACCAAGTCAAATCCAGAAACTTACACTGCTTGCATTTAAAAAAAAAAAGTGCAATAATGAACATATTTAATGATATATTAATACAGACAAGCCTGCATTCATTTGTGTATTTTATACAAGCTTTATATATTCTTTGAAGTGGACATATCAGTAACTTTAAAAGCATGAAAGAATACATTCTGCTATAAAGCAACTAGGGCTACAACTAATGATTATGTTAACAATCATTTAGATGGCTGATCAGTTTTTCTATTAATCAGATAAAAACAATTAAATACCATCCTTCATTTAAAATGAAGTACAGTCCTTTCTGACCCACAAGATATACATCATATTCGGGATTGAACATTCTGATTCTGTGACTGTCCCTTGGTTTTGGTTTTGTTCTCTGTTCTCTGTTCCTGTTTTGGATACTCTGTAGTTCTGTGCTACTTCACACCCTCCTAATACATCCAGAATCTGTTATGTAGATACTTTCACATAGTTTGCAGTTGTAAGTGATTACACGTTCCAGCGTTACTGGCCTTTATACAAGTTACTTATGTCACTGTGTTCACATTTATGGCCTTCACTTTATGGATGTAACAAGTTGTAACCTTGTATTGTATTAGTGAAAACATTTTCAATAAAAAATTTATATGCTTAAAAAAAAAAAATGAAGTACAGGTATTCCTCACTTAACGACCAAGTTCCGTTCCTACGACCAGGTCGTTAAACGGATTGGTCGTTAAGTGAGGAACTCTATACAGTAATGTACTGCATTAGTACAGTACTGTATAGCGTTGCCGATGTACAGTACCGAACAGTGTACTGTACATCGGGCAATTAAAAATCGGAGGACACCAGTTCCGCCGGCAACACGGCGCACTGACACTGACGCGCAAGGTCGGAGGTCGATCGGCGGTCCGTCGTAAGTGCGAGTGGTCGCAAAACAGGTAAGTCGGTAAGCGAGGAACATCTGCACACAAATGCAGTGTTGCAAACATAAAGTTTACTTCACAATAAAACTGCACGCACAAGTTTTTGCAATCGCACTGCACTGGAACGTTTTGCATTGTGATACCATGCGTTCCAGTGCGGGCGATCACACTGTGGGTGGAAGGCGCGTTTGGGGTGCCATTAAAATAAATGGCATTGCAACGCATCTCCCGCAGCAGAATTTGCCAGGCCGAAACTGAAAATGACTTTTTTTTCCCACCTTTTTATAATAATGTTTTTAATAATTGTATATTAAGCACATGGCGCTTGAATAGCTTCAGCCAGGGGATGACAGCTGCCAGTGGCAACAGCAGCTGAATGTAAATACAGCAAGTATTGGGCTAGTGCAATAGCCAGCCTGCTATTGGCCATTTCAAATTGCAATAGCCAATAGCAGGCCTGCTATTGCATCCGCCCACTGCTTGCTGTGCCCTCCTCCCAGCATAGATGAGGTAGCTAGGGGATACAAGCAACTAATGGATCATGAGAATAGTTGACAACTATTCTTATTATTGATAATCAATTAGTTGGTTGCAGCCCTGAAAGCAACAATATACATTTTCCAAACACCATGAATATTAAGAAGTAATCCTTGAGCTCAATTCAAATGACTGTGCCCAGACAGAGCTGCAATCTGGGAGAATCATATCATCCATCTGCTGCAGGAATAAGTAAGCATTTCCTCAGTTTCCTCTCCATCAGTTATCAGCCCCTATGACTTCTTCTTAACAAGTGGCAGAGTAAGAAGCAGCAGTAAGCTATATGTATAGACAGCCAAAAGAAAAAAGTATACTGGGTGAGCACCAGAATTAACATTTGTGTCATGTATGCATTGGCATTGTACTCCAGCAAATACATCTTGATAATGTTTGACCAAAGATTGTGCCAGTATTGTGGGTTAAAGATAAATGAAATAATTGTCAGAATGTGTAGTGTGAGCACTTGAGGAGGTAATAACTACCTTTTGTGAGTATTGCTACAATTATATGCATACACTAAACACAAACAGACATATGTGATGCTTGGTCTGCTTGAAAGCTAAAGGTGCTTTAACTGCCTCCGGGACGGCCGGCCAGGAGCTCTCTAGATCTGAGCGGGCGTCTTCAGACGTTCGCTCAGACACGCCCCCCTTGCGCGCGCGGGAAATGGCCGCAATTTAAAACCGGGCAGCGATGCCCGTTAATATACATGCGACAGCCGGCGGATCGCTTGTATTTAGCGACGATCGGTGCTGCCCCCCCCTCCCTCTGCTGTCCCCCCATTGTCCCGCTGATCCCGGGCTCCGCTGTGCCCGGTGCGAGCCCGGGATCAGCATGTCGCCTGTGACACAGGGGATCAGAGAGAGCTCGGTACACGAGCTCCCTCCGGTCCCCTCTCCTCTGAAAGAATGCGGAAGTGTTGTATAATACATCACTTCCGCATTCTTGTGTCACTCTCCAGCTTCAGAAGCTGAAAAGAAGCTGATGGAGCCGATCTCTGCTTCATGAGCTTCTTTTGGGGGGTCCTAGGTGACATTAGGGGTCTTGGAGACCCCTGATGTCTCCATAAAGAGGACCTGTCACATATTTTGCTATCACATAGGGGGGGGTTTATTAGCCCCCGTATGTGATAGCAATAAAGTTTAGTGGAAAAAAAAAAAAGGAAAAAAAAATTAAAGTCCCCCCAAAAATTTTTTAAGTAACACATAAAAAGTAACACATAAAAAAGAATTACAAAAGTTTTTTTTTCAAAATTTTCAGTAATTTTTTCTAATTATAATAAAAAATAAAACCCCCAGTGGTGATTAAATACCACCAAAATAAAGCTCTATCTGTCCCTAAAAAATGGTGTAAAATTCATTTCAGTACAGCGTTGCATGACGGAATAAACGTCAGTCAAAGTATCGCAGCGCTGAATACTGAAAAATGGCCTGGATGGGAAGGGGGTCTAAACACCTGGTCTTGAAGTGGTTAACAGAGACATTCTAAAATTCAACTTTCTACAATATTCTTTAACAATGTCCTTCAGTTGGCTTACTTGGCAGGACATCAGTTAAAGTGATTCTGTCATGAGATAAGTATGGGGGCTGCCATTACTGGCCTCTGTCTCAAAGTGCCTGTTGCCTGACTGTTTCTTACTTAACTGCTTAATGTGCAGACAAAGAACGAGCATCTGTAAATGAGTGTCAGAATTGATTATCTCTATGCTTGTTCCGGGCCAAGACAACACGTGCACAGATGAAACACAAACTCTAATTTTCAAGAGTTTGTAAACGTCTAGAATTTTAGAATATAGAATGGCACAACGTTTCAGGGCCACACAGGGCCCCCTTCAACAGGCAAACAGCATTGTTTTGCCTGATGAAGGGGACCCTGCGTGGCCCCAAAACTTTGTGTCATCACTGTTTTGCCTGATGAAGGGTAACCAGCGTGACCCCAAAACGTTCTGTTGTGATACAGAGCATGTGTCAAAAAAGGTGTATTGATCAGCACACTGGAGTGCCAGTTACCCTTTCTTTTCTGATATTGAGCAGTGCCATCCGCTTGTCTCTGCAGCATCCACCTTTTCCAAAAGGGACTTACTAGTCAGGAATCCGATGGGACTTGGTCATTAACTTGATTGGCTCGTAGGACACTTTTATGACCGGTCAAGCTGTTCCCACAAAAGCCTGATATGACTGAGATCTGGAACTTCTTGTAGCCACTCCATCAAAGACAACACTACAAATTTTTCTTCATCAAATAGATTTTTGCTTAGTTTAAAAGTATGCTTTGGATTATTTTCCTGCTGCATGAAGAAATAGTGGCAACCTCTTATTCAAAATTAATATCCTACTACAAAGTAAAACAAAATGGTGGAAATTCACCAGAGATTTCCCCTGCGCTACTTTTTCTCTATTGCTAGATGTCCGCAGTCTAATGGCTGGCATCATTCAACCTTCTTTCTCTGAAGCCAGGCTGTCCTGGATACACCCCAGCCTGTGACTGGACAGTGAAAGGGGAAATAGCACAGTAATGAGCATTGTCACTGTGATTTCTCCTCTTAACAGCAAGCTTCTTGTCAGCAACTTAACTGACTGGCTCATGCACAGCCTCTTCCTCTCACAGTCTAGTTCTACTGTACAGGGACTGCAAGATGCAGATGCCAGAGTTTATGTTTTTTATCTGCCTAGAATTCAGCTTTAATTATTTCTTGTACCTCTAAATATCTCATCCTACCAGAGCAGCCCAATGCTATAGCATGACCTCTACCGTGCTGTACCGTGCTGTAGGATATTAAGCACTAGCCTAGTACCCTTGCATTTGCTTCCTTACTTGATCCAAACACCTCCCAGCTTAGACTCCTCCATGCATAATGCTATTTCCCCGTTATTCTGCATCCAATGTCTGTGCGTTTTTGAACAGTTTATCTCTTTGCTATGTTTGCCAGTTTCATGGCTTTTTCTTAGAAATTCTGTCTCTAAGCCAACATTCCAGAGTTGTCTTTTTATTGTTGCAGATGACACTGGCATTTGAGGAGTACCTTTAGAGTAGCAGACATCTAAGGACAAGTATGGCATCCATTTCTAAAATTGCAGACTCTGATGCACTAATTATTTTATGTAGATGTGAATCTAGACCTTCTGCTACTTTATCCTAGATCCAGTTTGCCCTCTTTGCACAAGACAATATTGGATGCCTTTTAGGGATTTTCAGTTTCTTCACAATGCTATATAAATAATAATCTTCATTTTACAAAACAACAGTAGCCTAATGTGTTTATTCATTTTGGTCATTTAAACTAGCACAGGAATAAGACCTACACTGAGATCGATCTACATATCTTATCTCCTTCTGAGGTTTGAAAATGAGTTTACTATGTGTGACTATAGTGCGAAGAATGTAATAATGCGCTGTAATAAAAGTTGGTCACATCTGGAGAGTTTTATTGCGGGACGAAGAAAATTCAGTTCCCAGACTGTAATCTGCATTCCAGGATTTCTCAAAGATAGAAAATGTGACTATTGTGTTTCCTTACAAAATATCTTACAGGCTTATGAAGTGCAATGACCCATATTGACCAATCAGATTTCTTTAATTTGGGCATCGGCATAATTTAGCCTAAGCTAGAATCCCTATATAATCCTAAATTCAGAAATACTGCTAGTGGCATGCCTAGTTGTGTTTTTTTTAATAGCAATTCACTAAATGTCAAAGGTCTCCAGAACCTATACATGGTCATTTCTCCCAAACCTATAGCCAAGCTGATGGACCATACAGTAAGTGCATGTATATATCTTTGAAAAAACCTTACTGCATTCTTAATACGTGTGCATCTTAATATAAAATTGACAAATTTCTTAATAACTAGATAGAAACACTTGGATTTTGTGGTTTATATAAATACTATATGTCTGTCTATATGATTACAGAGACCTTATAAAGAAGCTCCTTGTGGTGGACCGAACCAGAAGACTTGGAAATATGAAGGTTAGTAAAGAATATACATAGCTGGCACAATTCACTATAAACATACAGTATGTACGTCTGCATAAGTTCAGTAGCTGTCACTTACACTACGTAGTCTCTTGATGTGTATATTTGAATCTGCCATTTACTAACAATGCTAGGGTAAAGAATGACTCTTTGTGTGTGCCTCTCAGAACAGCAACCTTGTATCTTGCGCTCCGAGATCTGTCCCAGAGAGGGCTAAGGGCTTATGCACACGGCCTCAAGAGGGCCATACACTGCACATCCCAGCATATTAATTCTTGCCGGGACTGGCCTCATGTAGCTGTGCAGTGCACCTGTCATTCCAGGCAGGAGTTATATGCCAGGATGTGTGCAGTACGGCCCTCCTACAGCCGTGTTCAAAAGCTTTAGTCGGTTGAGTTTGCTTTCCAGGCCCAAAATTGCCAGTCCTCTCCTATTTATAAGATATAGGACGATATATGCAGAAACTATTGGGTGCCTGGTATTCATCACTGCGTAAGGTTTAGGACTTTGAAATTGAATACAGGATTAGTATGTTCAGGAAGTAACAGTATACATTTGCTAGATGTGGTGTCATCACCACTTTCTCATTTTATTGTAGTATTCTACTTTTCCCTAAAAATTGAATTCTTCCTTAACCCCTTTCTGCTGGTGAAATGCATATATGGGCCTCAAAGCCAGGTTGCCATATATATGCGCCCATGGGGCTCTGCTGTTCTGTGTTGAGAGGGCACTCACTGTGTGCTCCCAACACACTAACCAAGCTGTTACAAGCAGCTCTTGTTGCTGTAAAGAAATCATGAGCTGGTCGGACAGGCTACAGATCATGTGACCTCCGTGACAGCCAATCATAGCAGTCAGATGTTTAAACCAAATTAACAGCGCTAGTAAGTGAATCAAAAAACCATATAATCGTGTTTGTGAACTACAAATCATAAGAAAACCACATAAATGCAAGTGCCGTTAATCAATAAAAAACACAGCTCTGTAATAGTTAATAAACATGTGTACGATTAGGAGGTGATTTTTAACCAAGTGCTTCTAGGTGTCTCAGTGTGTAAAAATAAAGTGGATCAGTCTATACACATTAAAAAATCCTTCACTTTTTTACACCTTCATGTGCATTAATACCATTAAGTGACAAATCATATGCTTGAAAAAAATTCAGGTGGGTAAGCAAAAATACAAACGAAAATAATTGTGAATGACAATTAATTGTGCTGACAAAAAATATATATAAACAAATAAAGTCTCTGTAATACACAGCTCCGCTTCAAAGCCAAATAGCAGAGCCTTCCAATGCTCGGTAGAGTAGTGCTTTCCTGGGGTTTGTATTAAGATCAATACATCCCCCTAATAGAGTGCGTACTCACCCCTAACTTTCGGCTGTAACAGACAGCCCCAAACGCTTTGTCTGATGGGACACCGTTACTGCGGTGTCTTTCGTATCTCGTTCTTTACCATCAGTCCTCAGTGTAAAGTATTCCCACAGTCATGCAAAGAAAAATTATTTCATCGGGTAATAGTTCCAAAAGTAGTTTATTTAAAATTTCTTTAAAATTCAAAAATCACATTCGGCCGGTCCGAAAACAAACGTGTTTGGTATGGTAGACCTGCCCCAAACACGTTTGTTTTCGGACCGGCCAAATGTGATTTTTGAATTTTAAAGAAATGTTAAATAAACTACTTTTGGAACTAATACAGCAGCTTGTATTTTACATCACAATATTTATTTATTTATATTGATGTGTTGACACGATACACAAAAAATTAATCACATTGACTTTGCAGTATTTAATATAAGTAATGTGTTAAGGAAACACTATTTTGGTTTAAATCACTGCCATCTGTGTGATATACAGCTAATTGAACTCCTAGCGCTGCTTGTTATATCATAGCAGTCAGATGATCAGGTCACCTGATGTTAAAACCCTGATAAAGGGTCGGCAGGAGGCCAGGGCAAGGGGTCAAAAGGTGTGCACTTACTTCCTTTTTAATATGACTCTTTCGATAAGTTATATTTTACACTTGTTAATTATAGAAAAACAATGTAAAGCTGAATGAAATCTATACTTTCTCTTTATTAAAGAATGGAGCAGAAGACGTCAAACGCCACCGATGGTTTAGATCTATAGACTGGGATGCGGTGCCACAACGGAAATTAAAGGTATGAAGATGCAGTAATGACAAGAATTTGCAATTTATATTTATCGAATGCATTAACTATATTTTATTCCTACAAAATTAGATGCAGAAACATTACAAGTACACCCCAGGCAAATTGAAAATTAAGCCTTCCTCATTCTCCTCCATCTGGCAGGCAAATGTAGGGTCAACAATGGCAGACTACAGATCTTGCTAGGAGCTATATCTGAAGATCCAAGAAATTTAGACCAAATGTCTAGATTGTATAGAGGACAATGGAAGGACTTTTATGACAATTACCATTCTATATATGTATAATAGAAGCATAGGGGCAGGTGTGCTGCATATCCCAGCTATCTGAATGTGCAGAGACTACACTCTGCTGACTTTAGTTATGATGGGAATTTTTCTTGCAGCTGTGACAGTGCATCACAAACTTGATCAAGATGCGTTAGCATCTGTGTAGCTGAGACCTGTAGCAGATACAAATCTTTCTCAAGCGATCCTGTCACTAGCAATAACTCATCAGCAACAGGACTACTTACCTTCTCTTATAGATTCCTTGCAGCTGGGTTGCATTGCTTCTTCGTTAGCCGTATCATAGCTCCCTCACTAATAAGCTGGATTCTGCAGTGTTCCAGCTCAGCAAGTTAGTGACCCCAATTAGAATAAGTGATTGACGGTGATTCTGCCAGTGTTGCCAGCTGTGTTGTTGCCAGTGTGACATTTTTAGGATTTTATTTTATGAAGAGCTTCTAAAAATATAAAGTGGATCAAACCTGTTATGAGGGAAACATGAAGGCTGCCATTAGGGGTTCTCTTATGTAAAATGCAAGTTGCCTGTCTGTATGGCTCACCCTCTAGCTTCAATACCTCAATCCACTGACCAAAATCAAATATGGAAGCAAGAATTTCTGGCTCCTGTTTGATTTTTCTGATAAGCATACTTGTCCCAGATCATACTTGCTCTATTAAAGCAAGTGGGTCAGCACTTTTCAAAGCAGGTCAGTAAAGGCCCGTTTTCTACTGATGAAAGGTTTACTTGAAATTAAGAAACGTTAGCCCCAAATATTTTGTACTTAATGCTTTACTGGTTTTTGTTTTTTTTTTTGTTCCTTCTATCACTAGCCTCCAATAATGCCAAAGGTATCGCATGAAGGTGATACATCGAATTTTGAGGCGTATCCCGAGGATGATTGGAACAAAGCTCCTCCAGTACCTCCTAAAGACCTAGAGATGTTCAAAAACTTCTAACTGGGTAAGAATCCTATCAAATCCACAGAAATTAAACATTTCGTTTTGTAATTTTACCATTTTTCCTTTGGAAACCAATATGTCTTTTACTACACAGATCCAACATTTGGCCACCACTCCTAGCAGAACTGCCAGTTAAAATTTTATTTGCACAAATTAGTTTTCAGAATGTTCATTTGATTAACCAGTTCTTAATGGGAAATTAAATAATCAATTTCAACCATAGTGATGAAAAAATTGAAGGGTTAGGGTGAACATTTTTTGTTAAAGGAAATTTTAACAGTGAATGTGGTTTTCATTCGGGAAACTCCATTCATTCCATAATTGAATGTTGAATGACATTCGTCAAGTTTCTGATGGCATGTTCTAATGAGACTTTTCTTATGAAAAAAAAATCTACCAGTGGATAACTAGCTTAAACTGACACTAAACTCAGGAGTCAAATCAAGCACCCTAATATTAACCGTACTGTACCTTATTTGTGGATCACTCTGCTGTAGATCCTCAAATTATCTTTGAATACTTCTGGGGAGTGGCTACTTTTGTGTTCTAAAGTAGCAATCACTCCATGTGATGGACTGCGATCTCACGTTTACTTTTCCAATTTGTATTGAGTTTGTAGTCCATCAAGGGAGTGATGTTGGAGTGGTGGCTACTTTACAACACACACAGGAACCATGAGGAACAAAAGTAGCCACCCTCCAGAAGGAAGGACAGTGTCAGTATGAATTCAGAGATGATTTGAGGATCTACAGCTGAGTGATACACATATAAGATACATTTTTATTAATAGTTAGGGTACTTGTATTAATTTTTAAGGTTCAACTCTTAAGTTTAGTATCACTTTAGGGATAATCATTCCCTATACACTTCTTAGGGCCTGACTGAAAACGCCTACTGCTTAAAGAGTTCCACTCCCACACCTTTCTTTTATTTCTGCCAATAACAAGCTGTCAGGGGTCCTAGCCTTCCCTTGCTGTGCTAAAAACATTTGTTTTGCCATGTTGCTGTCAGAGATATTTGTCCTCCTTTCCTGACTGCTATAAACCATTATCACTGTGAGGAATGTTAGGAAAATCTAGCTAATGGATCTTGGAATTTTAGTAATTCTGAACTCTATCCAACACTTAAAAAAAGTTTTAGCTGGACATATATGTTGATTTGTCTGCTTTAGAGCACCATTTTTATTTTTATCTAGGCTAAAAATGTTAGAGTGAGCAGCTAGTGCTAGACCTTCTCTTTAAAGAGTCTAGAATGCTTTACAAAATCTTAGTCATAGGCGCACCCTTTATTAAATGCTTAACTAACATTTAACAGAGATAACTGAAAATGATAAATAGGTTAATGTATGATAAACATAAACAAAAATCATTATAATTTGCTTTTAAACTGCTTCTCTGGAGCAGGGATTGTTGTGAATGGTCGTTTGTGCCTTTTTTTAAAGGGCAATTTTAGTTTGTTGTTAGGCTCTGTATAATAGTGGTAATAAAAATAAAACATAATACGTCCTTTATAGGCCTAATCTACTGTATATTTAACTCATTTTCTTTGTTTCTTTTTAGAAAACTAGAGAAAGAACAAAAACAACGTTAAAAAAAACTTTGTGAATAAAATGGAAATCCACTGTCATCCTTGACAGCCGAAATCTCTGTACAAAGAGAAGATACCTCTGTTAGACATGCTTATGATCAAAAACATGACAAGCCATGGCCATTTTTAATTACTGAATGGCGCTGGACATTTGCAGATAATACGCTTCTTAAACGCAACATGACCGCAAAATCCCATGCATTCCAGTGCATATGGTCCTTAGTACTAGAGCATGTGATGCTGATGTGGAATATGTAGCTGACCATCATTGCGTTTTGTGTAGTGTCAGTTCAATTTTGAGCTCATTTATAGGCAAACAAAATGCAAATTGTGACTAAGCATTTCTTGCCATTTCCATTGCAAGTAGTTCAACAACAGCAGTTCTGAAATGGGTAGTAATAATGATGTATTATTTGTTCAAGATTCTACATTTATGGGCTCACATTAGATAGGTGCTAAAAGGGAATGTTTTCTGACCTCTGCTTAGGAAGTTTTATGTTATAAGAAAATCATTTTTTTGCAATTTTTAGAATATTTGCAGGATTCATTTTCCCTTCCCCTTGTTTGTGTCTAAAATAATATATATACAAGCCAGACATTTTTACAGGCAAAATACAAAAGAGTGCATGTTTTACAGTCATTAGAAGACCATCAAAGTTCTTGCTAAAATGACTGTACTAAAGTACTGTTCTTATATGATATCGATACCTGTCACCAAGGCAAGTACAGTGCATAGTGAGGACAATTATCATCTAACAAAATTGTTTCCAAAGGTCTCTAAATGCAACTTTATTTTGTTTTCTTAATCTGGGAAGGCAGCTAACCTGATCTCTTAAACCTGACCACCTTAGTAATGTGTTGTCCATGGCTGCCATGTTGACTTGTTTGAAACCACTGTGAGCTATGCTGTACATACCCCAACAGTTCTTATTTTTTCTTAAGGTATGTATGGGCCAAACTTATTTTTTTTTTTACTTTGGATACAGTAGGGAAGGGTTAAAAGCCCTGTCAGTGTATGTTTTTTGCGGTCTGTGTCCCTTTGGAGGGATTCCCTTTTCTTCCTGACCCAGAGATGCAATAGAAAGTGAGAAGAAATCTCTAAAAAGTGAAGCAAATTCCCCTCCTAGACAACAGAACAGGTGTTTCCAGTGGAAGATTTCCACATACAGTTTCTGTGGCATTTCCACTTCCGGTTTCTGTGACAACTGAAAAATTATGGATTTCCCATCACCGTAGAAAATGGTCACCAGGACCAACAGTGACTCAATGTTCAGAAATAAAGGGTGCCATACCAAAAGGGGAAAGAGTCCAAAAGTGCCTTTAATTGTTTATAATTCGATCAAACAAAAAACAGCCAACTGGTGTGCAACAACACTCTCCCTCAGGGCTACAAGACAAATAGCATAATGATGATAATAATACTATAAGCTCAATAATGATACATTTATTGAACACTTGTACAAATTTGTATAAAAAAAGTCACTGGGGTTAATACCAGTCTTAAAAAGCTATTTCACAACATTATTATATAATTATACAGGATTATAATATGATAATATATTATACCATCAAGATGGTAAAGAGGGTCCAGCCCATGAGAGATTACAATCTAATATTTGCTGATAAATAAAACATGTGCATAAGTAATATGAGAGGAAAAAATGATAAATAATTGATTAAAGGACTTTCTCTTTGGACTCTAAAGACTCCCGTTATGCCCCTATCATTGCTCTCTTTACCTTAGGACTCTATCGGGTGCACAGTGAAACCCCCAATCATGAGAACTGCCTAACCACAACCATTGAGCTTTATCAACTATATTCCATTATGTGATGTTGGATCTCAATTAACTCATGACCGAGAGCTTTATATCCAGATCCTTCTGACAATATAAACCTGGCAGAGATCTTCTAAACCTTCCCACTCTTTCCAAAACAAAAAATACACTTTAGCCTTCCCATGTGTATGACTTTTTGTAGGCAAAGATATTCCATAAATAAGTTGGTAAAGGTTTTCTGAAATCGCATTGTTTAATATTGCATAGCAGATTAAAGTTCTTAACTATTAAACGGTTATTTAGTTGTTTTAGTTGGGTTTTTTTTTGGGGGGGGGGGGGGGGGGGTTAGCATTTTTTTTTGTTTGTTTTTTTGTCTC
>NW_017307050.1:430172-434195 GCF_000935625.1 Nanorana parkeri | reverse complement strand
GGGGGTTAGCATTTTTTTTTGTTGATTATTTTTGCTCAGTGAGTGAAATCTTACAGAATTTGCCCAGTTGTTCATACCAAATAGACATATTTTATCAATGTTTTTACAGTACTCTTTATTTCTTAAACCAGTTCCCAAAAATGTCCCCAATTGAAACACATTATTGGAAGGCCTCAAAGCTTAGTACGGTTTAGGAGGTCATACAGTAAGCACAAAATTTCTCTGACCTTAAATCTAGGTTTAATATTTTTTTCTTAATCTACAATTATTGTTCATGTTGTCTAAAAAAAAAAAAAGCACATAATGACTTATGTACATAAAAGAATATATTAAGACCTGAGCACTGAACATGTGCAAAGATGTAAATGTTTGTACTTAACAAAGTATAAGTTTTATTTTTTAAATTGTGTTTTTTTGTTTTTCAAAAACTTTGTTCAGGGATGGGCTAAAGACATTTTTTTAAATTTTCTTTTTCTAAGAGATAATGTTCTTTTACACCTGTGTGTGTGCATATGGTATATTAAATGATAATAAGAAATGTTGTGCCTGATGACATTTAAGTGATTTGTTCTTATAGTTCAAACGATTACAGTCAAAACAAGGCACTTCAGGGGCAAATGTGTTATTGGATAGCTATAGCATTTCATTGGGGTAGACATTTGTAAGGTATACAGTGTAAAATCCTTGCAGGTCAATAGAGGCTTTTTCACTGTAATTTTGAATAACTTCCATTCATTATGGAAGTAGTTAAAGTGAGATTACAATCCAGACACTTGCATTGTCAAGTTTAGTAGCTACTTTGTATCGATCACTTTAATACGGTTGGTTAAACTGGTGACTATTTCTAAATTTGCACGTGAAATGTAAAAAGAAATTTGCTTTTATGTTTTTTTTTTCTGGTTGTATTTTTTAAACATAGTGTTACAATTGATTTACAGTATGTTTTCCTAAAAAAATAATGCAAATTGCTGTCATTTTGATTTCTTTTTTTTCTGGACATTATTTATTAAAATGTATAAAATATCAACCATACGGGAAATATCAATTCTCTCATTGTTTCTGTTTGAAAAGATAAATGGATGTCAAAATTACTTTTTTTTGCCTCCTCCCTCACTGAAGTGTTCAGGAAATAAGTATGTTTACTTTCAACACACTAACTCTAAGGGTCCATTCACACCTGCAGCTGCGCTACAATGCAGGTGACATGTCATTAAGTTCTATAGGCACAGCATTGTGCAAAGCAGTTGTACCGCACGGCATCCTGCTGCACCGAAAAAAGTACTATATGCAGTACTTTTTTCAGTGCACACCACCACAACACGGTGATGTGAACAGGGCCCATTCAAAACAAGGCACATTGTCTTGTTTTGCATTAGGGCTGTGCTGGCTGAGCTTTCCAGTCCAATTCAATATAGCTATATATGTATATATATATATATATATTTTATACATAATAACAATATTTACAAAATGGCAAAAATCCCAAAATGATTTAGCAACAATGATGTTCAATGATCCGGATGACCTTTGTGTTTACTGCGCAAGCTGAGTAAACACAAAGGTCAGTAATGCATGTTCATGCGCCTAAAAAAGGTCAGTAATGCACATTCATTTGGGTTTTTAGAGACTGCAAACCTGTGAAAAGTCACCATTGCGCTATTTTTTTCCCTTTTCAACATGGCTTAATGTCATCTCAATGTTGCACCAACAATTTATGCAAATCGTTTTTACCCTCTGCATTTGTCTCAGTGTAGCGTCAAAAGGGGAATAACTTTGAGCTTCACTATTCCCCTACATTACATTCCGCACCATTACGCTACTAATAGTGTCCCACTAATGTGATATTTTAATCATTAAACTTGATTATATTTTGCTGTAAATATATGGGGGTGCGCAAATTACATAAATGCATTGGTAAAAATTACAGTGGATTGAATTTTGTTCTAATTATTTATTTCCAGAAAAACCAAGGAAATAAAAATATATTTACCCAAACTTGTTACCAAATCAAAGGCCTATCTGTACCGCAAAAACTCTTGATAACTTTGGGGTAGACTACAGATGCTAAAAGGTGTAAAGGCGGTGGCTCGCTGCCTTCACGAGCAGTGTGTCATGTAATTTTCTCCTCAAGCACATCAGCTTGCGAGAGCTCGCATAGCTGAGCGTGCCGAGATGAAACATTTCATCTTCAGCCAATTGGCTCGCGCGTATAAACCCGCACGTCAGGATGCGACGCCTGGCCGGTTGTTACGCACAAGCCGATTGCAGGCAGATGATTGACTGCACTTTCAGGCAATCGGCTCACACACTGCACGCAACGCTCTGTGCCGGACGGCTTTGCATGCAGTGTATCACAGGCTTAATGGGCTGAACCGATACATCACCAAAATAAATTACTCTGGAATTCAAAAGAATGTTGGGAGAAAAAGGCCTGGTGACTCAGGGGTTTAAGGCAGCTCATTTGTTTTTATGGGCTGGCAACACAATACAAATTTTACCAGAGATGCACTATTATTTTTCAGTGCACTACACTGAAAAAAGATGGTTCACATCTGTGCATTTCCGTGAACTTAACTGCAAGTGCATTGCGGTACGTTGCCTAAGTATGTGTTGGGGGATGAAATGCACTTGGCTATGTCATACCACTGTAGTGCGCCGTATAACACGTTTTTTGCCAAACATTACTGTAACTCACAAAATTGAATTGGCTATAAGTTTGATAGTTTGCAAGAAAACATTATTCAATTTAAAGTGTATTTCCACATTCACAGGCAAATTGGGATAACATCTATAGTATATTTGTTACATGTTCCCATTCACAGAGCATAAGCTAAAAAAAAAAAGTTTAAATTGTTTTTACTTGAGTTCGGGTTTAAGGGTTCAAATTTCTTCTTGCTTCTATTCCTTTAGGGTCTGTTCACATGAGATCAGGTCCTGATCAGGTGCTGATCAGCAGACGTGGAGCTGCTGATGCAGTGCGTTTTTGATGCGTTCTCGGTCCAGGTGCTGACAGTTAATTTTTTGTCAACGTTGATTACATCATAATAAGTGGAGCAAGAATACAATTTTTTCTTTTTTTTCCCCCCCCTTAGCTGCGTTGCGTTTCCGTTTTCGTTGCGTTTCGTGCGCGTTCGTGCGTTTCCGGACCGGACAAAATGTGACATGCAGTATTTTTTCTGTCGTAAGCTGAACGGACTGCGCACGTGAGAACTGGAGCCCATAAAACACATAGGGATACATTGGGATGCATTTTGAGTGCAGCAGCGTACGGAGTCGGTCAGCACACAAAATGGACGTCGTGTGAACAGGCCCTTAAAATGGTTAAAAGGGGCTGTGAGGGGTGAGGATTCTGAAGTGGTTTGCCCATTGTATGTTAATGAAGCTTATCAGATAAACACAACCTCAACCTCAAATTGCAGTCCCAAGTCTATCTATAAGGACAGACCACTGCCTGATTTGATAAAACATCTAAACGGTAAGAATTTTTTTTAAAGTTAATTTTCAGTATGCTGTGTGAATAGGAACACATAACAAACATATAGAGGGGTTTTCTTAAATTTGACTGCAAAGTGGAAATAAATTGTAATCCATAAAACAAGAAAAGTTGATAGCACTTGAGGACTGGCATAGAACTCAATGGAATATATCCCCACACAGTATAATATTTTGGGAGGTGCCTCTGCAGCTGTGTGGAATGATAAATTGTGTTCTTCAGATGGCCATGTATGTAAAGATCAAGCTCCACTCTGGCTTAGAGTTTAACAGCTCAACATATGGCCAAATGTATATCATCTATGCTGAGAACAAACAAAAACCTGTTGGATAAAAACAAATGCAATAAATTATAGCAACCTTGTCTACCAGTGACAATACTGAGCATTTGTACAGTTCATGATAAAGGTCAGTTTAAAATGAAACAGATGTGTTTTGGGGGTTACAAATCTAATAATAAAATGAATCCCTTTAAAGACAGCGGATAATAGTTTTATTCATTAGGTCAGGGTAAATAATAATTATAGGATA
>NW_017307050.1:419622-430144 GCF_000935625.1 Nanorana parkeri | reverse complement strand
GTAAAGAAAAATAGCTCTTTACCTTGTATTGGTAAAACAAATCCTGGGGCTGGTGTTACTAGGAGTCTGATAGAGCTCTGGGTGGGACAGACTCCTAGTTCCATGGACCGTAGTTTAGTGAAGACTGCACAGGACTTCATTAGTGTGTGTCTCAGTGCAAGCAGAGACAGTGTGCTGAATGCAGCAAGTTCTGTGTTTGGAGCCAAGACTGGCAGCAGGACAGGGTTCTGTGGATGGACTGTAACTGTCATCATAGAGGAAACGGACCCAGCTCAGAGGACTATCACTAATACCCAGTAAAGCGGACTTTTATTTGTTTATGCCAATTTAATTTTTTGGCTGGATGCCTGTAACCTTTTTTTTGTCGATTTGATTGCTGTCTGGAATTTTTGGTTGAAGAGACTGCGAGTTTGCCTCTACGTTGAAACTAGTTCCCTACAATATATATATATATTTTTTATATCTCAAATAAAGTGTGAAAAGAAACTTATTGCTTATTTTACAAAGATATTTTAAAATGGTCTGGACTGATTTGTCGGTACTCCTAGAGAAGATTATAAATAGTTGGATCACGCTGATATTTCAAACTGTCTTCTGTTTTAAGTATTACACATATCTTCAATCTTGTAATAAGTCAGTCAGCCTATTTAAATGGAGACAATTAGTCTCTCTGTTTGATATCCTGTTTACCACACTGAACCTTAACCAGAGAAAGCAAAGGAAAGAGTTGTCTTAGGACATCATAAAGAAAATTAGAGACCATCATGTCAAAGGTAAAGGCCACAAGACACTCTTCAAGCAACTTGCTGTTCCTGTGTAAGTACCCTAACTATTAACAAAAATGTATCTTATTTGCGTTTCACTCGGCTGTAGATCCTCAAATCATCTCTGAATTGGTGCTGACACTGTCCTTCCTTCTGGAGTGTGGCTACTTGTGTTCCCCATGATCCCTGTGTGTGTTGCAAAGTAGCCACCGCTCCAAGCTCACTCCTGTAATGGACTACATTCCCACATTTAGTTTACTAATTTGTATTGAGATTGTAGTCCATCATGGGAGTGAGCTTGGTGTGGTGGCTACTTTACAACACACACAGGGACCATGGGGAGCAAAAGTAGCCACCCTCCAGAAGAAAGGACAGTGTCAGCACCAATTCAGAGATGATTTGAGGATCTACAGCTGACTAATACACAACAAATATGTTTGTTAATAGTTAGGATACTTTAATGTATTTTTAAGATTAATTCTTGAGTTTAGTGTCACTTTAAAAGACACACCGTCACTTTGCTCATCCAGGGCATAGCGACAGTGGTTCCTGATAGCCCAGCCCCCAGCAAAGTGCACTTACCCAGCAAAGAGGGACCATCAAGTGTTTGCACTTTAAGGGGGTCAGGGGTAGTTAAAGCTTCAGTGTCTGGCCAGGGCTGGTAACATCACTGCCAGATTTAAGACAACAAAGCCAAATGCACACTATGCTTTGGCACAGCGTCCTGTAGTTCCCAATTGCTGGAATAAGCACACCATGGTAACACCACTACCATGGGATTTGCAACCTATGGAAAACATTGTCAGCTGAGCCCAGCAAGTGCTACAAAGGACAGGAAACTGGCAGGGTTGCCAAGTATGTATACTCCTTTTTCAAATATAATTAAATATATGGTATATGATATTTAAAAGGTAATAGGGAAGCAAATAAGAGTACTTTAGGTTTAAGGTTTACATACACATTAAAGGGTATCTATGTTTAAAAACAAATATATATTACTATATTACATTTCTATAAGTTCTATCCCACTAGTAATAACCATAGTCATCTAGAAGTTTGTAAATTTACTTATTGGAGATGCCAAAAGGATGTATTTCCACAATACACCAACACAATTTCACTCAGACCTGTAAATATGGTCACAACTCTAACTAAGCTTGCTGTCTGTACTACAATTCAATGTCTGAACTTCCCACAATGTAACATCATTGCTTGCTGGAAGCAATGCTTGATTGAATATGTAGTCTTGAGAAATCCAGACGGAAACACATTAAGCAGCAGGAACAGAGATGCAAAGCACACTGTAAATCCAGGAAGATGTTGACAGTGATGGGCAGACAGAAGGCAGCACTCACCATGTAAAAGGAATTTTTTTTTAAGTAAGCTTTTAAATGCATTGTATGTATTCCTATTACAATGCTGATGTTATAACAGGATAACATATGCTGGAACTTTACAACTCCTTTAACAAAAGTGAAGTATCACCATGCTGTAAATGTGTGTGAGCTTTGTGAGAGAAAGGCTTCCTAAAGGTGCAGCTTATGTTTTTTCCACTAGATGGCACTTGTACATCTTGCAAGAAATGGTGAGCCAATATAATGTGTGTTCATTAACTTAGATCTACAAATTCCAGTGCCAGGAATATCACACTTCTGCATGAGTAATAAATATGCCCAATAAACATATTTTACACTCATGTTTATGTTCCCCAAAAATCTGCTGCATAAATATCACACCAATATGAACAATTAATAAAATATAAACAAACAGCACTAAAACAATGAATGTGAAATATCTACGGGTTGATTTACTAAAGGCAAACAGACTGTTCACGGTGCAAGGGAATTTTCACATTGCAGGGGAAGTTTCCACTTAGTTTAGTGAATGAGGTTAAACAAGCTGACTTCCATCATCCAATCATGTGCAAACTAATTAACGGTTTGTTTGTTTTTGCTTGCATGTGATTGTGTATTCTTTGCGAAGTAAATGTTCACCACATTCACAAAACTAAGGGAAACTTCCCCTGCGATGTGCAAATTTCCTTGCAAAAATGGACAGCCTATTTTCCTTGCGTCAATCAACCCCCTGGTGTCTATAAACCCTAAGAGTTTCCACTAAAGAAAAAAACAAAACTTCCCCTTAAGGCCTCATTCACACTGCAGCGCATATATGCGCGTACTTGCATATTGTACCATATGCAGCATATGCAAATGAATAGCCTCATACACATAGCTGCGTATGGAGCTGTATATTTGCGTAGTGTAAAAATGCGCAAAAACAGAATGGACCCGAGATGCGTCTGGGCAGCGTATTTCTGCGGATATACGTGTGTTTGCGCGTGTATACGCACATACAGTTCATTAAAATTTCTATTACGAATGATGCAATCTGGGATTGCATATAGTGCATGCGCATATGCGCAATATACAATTTTGTTCTTGAATTTGGCCTAAAAGTCAACAAATACACTTCCAGGCCTCAGTGCTTCTTTCCACAACTTCCAGAATGAGCCCCCCTGCGGCAAACCATTGCACTGGATTCCAATGACCCCCCTATATAAATAAGAAGGTCTAATAGAGCTGGTATGATGTTGCTGCTTCAGGCCCCTCCCCTGCTGATTGACAGCAGTCAGTGGGCAGATGCAATAGCCAGTCTGCTATTGGCTATTGCAATTTGAAATATCCAGTAGCAGGCTGGCTATGGCTCCCAGCATTAAAATACAAAAAAAAAAGTTTAAAAAAATAAAGACAACATTTTTTTTAAAAAAAGTAAAGAAAAAGTTAAATAAATAAAAATTAAAAATGAAAACAAATAATAAAAAATAAAGTTTATAAAATAAAAAATAGAAAAAAAACTTTTTTTGCTGTGTCATTTTAAATAAAAAACAATTATATTATAATCTTCTGAACAACAGGAACAGACAGCAAAAGAACCGTGACCCTTCCCTATGCTATCCAAAACTAAAAAAACATTTCTTTGGCTGGAGTTACACTTAAAAAATTTACCTGTTCCGACTTACGTACAAATTCAACTTAAGTACAAACCTAAAGTCGCTAACTTGTATGTAACCCGGGGGCTGCCTGTATTTTAAACGTTGCACTTTAAGCTGCGTTTAAAGACTAGTATTAGAGAATAGTATTACAGTAGTAGTACAGAACTGTTCTTTGTTTTGTTTTTTTTTGCATCGGTGCATTGTAGTGCCCAGCTACCTATGCCCTTTGTTAGAAAAAAAAATTGGCCTTGAAAAAGATGAGTAAAAACGGCAAGATTTCTGCTGGGTTCGCTGAATGTCTAAAACTGAATTTTGCTCAGTTCACTCATCTTTACTTACAACCACCTCTCATATATACAATGATGGGAATCAGTGGCGTAACAACCGGGGGGGCGGCCGGTGTGTCTGCTTCTGTACACCCCCCATATCTCCCAGGGAACTGCAAGACCCAGCATGTCCTTATTGTCCCTATACACCCCCACATATCACCCGGGAAACAACTACTTTTTTTTTTCTTCACAGCCTTCTTAGGAACCAGCTGCACTTCGTGGTGCCTGTAGAGGGGGCCTGCTGAGACGTACAGGTGTTGGTGGATGAGAGGAGCCAGAGGTTGCAGAAGCTAAAGAAGAAGGCTCACATTGTCTTCAATATATTTGAAGGTAGGCATTGGTACCCCAGCCTATAGAGAGGGGATCTACTGCCTATATGGAAATTAAACAGATCTGATACCTAGAGAGGGTGTATGGAGGGGATCTGCTCCCTATAGGAGAAATGTAGGGGGGTCTGATGCCTGTAGGTGGGGGAGGATGGGAAGTCATAATTCCGTATTGCTGAGAATTGTTCATTATTTTTTGTACTTGTGCAAATGCTCAGTATTGACATGGATACTGATACTGGTATTGGTGCATCACTACTGAGTTGTGTTTATATATATTAATTTGCTTTTCTTTTTTTACAGTTCCTCTAATATTGATGGTGACAAAGTAGGTGTTGTAGAGTCGTTCATTGATTTCATCAAATTAGAGGGAAAAACTGCTAAAGAAATGACGAATATGGGGCGTTTTAGAGCTTTTACAATTCATTGTAAAATGGCGTTTAGTTGAAAGTTTTACCAACATATCGGTCGTGCTTAGAATATTTCTAACAGTTGCAGTGTCCGTAGCCACTTGTGAGCGGAGTTTTTCAAAGCTCAAACTCATAAAGTCATACTTGCGTTCTACGATCACTGAGGGGAATGTTTCTATTTTTCATTTTCAAATCTTAACTGAACAGAGAAGCTGATTGGTTGTCATGCAGAGCTGCTTCAGTTTTGATCAATTCCCCTCAGTATATTTTCAATATAAAACTTGACCACTAAATGGCAATAAGGTCAAAATGAGAAGTGCAAGTCAGTGGTAAGAGAAAGACTTGGGGAGACACGTTGTGAATTTGCCAAGCTCCCAGGTATGAGGTCACAATTGAACTGCTTATATTTGTGGTGAATCAGTAGATGCAGTTGCTTGACCTGGATTATTAAATACCTCTGTTAAAAGTTATATTAGGTGAGATTCTGTCCACTAGAGGTGTGATCACATCAAGCACAAGAATGTCACAGCTGACACACTTTTTGGTGGATTACAGAAGTCTAATGGCCTGGTCACACCATAAGCAGTGCATTCCGGCCGGAAACGCACTGCATCGCATTGTGGCCGTCTCAGTATTTCGTGGGGCCGGAGGGGGCGTGGCTTGTCATTGAAGTGAATGGTGACGTAGCCACGCCCTCCGGCTGCAATGCGATCGCCCGCACGGGATCGCAGGGCACAAAATGCTGCAAGCACTATTTTGACCGGGCCGCAGGCACAATGTGCCTTGTGATCCCGTGCGGGCGATCGCATCGCTGCCGGAGGGCGTGGCCACGGCACCATGAACTTCAACGGCCAGCCATGCCCGCTCCGGCCCCACAAAATACTGAGGCGGCCGCAGATCCAGATCTGCACATGCAGTGCAGTGCATTTTTGCTTTGTTTTTACCGTGATTTTGCCAAGTGCATTTGCATGCTTTTTTAATGCATTTTTTATTTGTTTTAATGTGTTTCAGTGCATTCCAGACCAGAGAAAATGAGACCAGCAGTATTTTTTTTGTCTGGACCGGAACGGACTGCGCTGGTTTGAACAGAGCCCATGCACCACCAGCACCCCCCGTTTTAGGAGGCAAAATGGATCAGGATACCCCTGATCACACCCTCCCTCAATGCATTCAAAATGAATGATACTCCTAACGAGTGTAACATGTTTTACAGTACCGCAATGCACCCAAATGCAAATATGAGAAATAGTCCTTAATAAAAATTAGTTTCTTGCTTTTTTCTCTGTCCCCATTTGAAAGATTTCCAGTCTGTCCTAATGGAAAGCGAAAGGCAATCTCCCTAAATATTGACACAGACGGCAACAAAAGCCAGACATATGCTTTAACCATTCCTTGTTCCATCCAAAAGAGAATAAAAAGCTGGGCTTTAAAGTCTATTGTGGGAGTCTCGAAAATGAATGAGCTGCTGCAATGCTTGTTGGTGCGCAGCATAACGTGCATTCATGCATGTATACTAACTCAGAGCAAGGGTGTAAATGGGCCCCTAATCACAAATAAGCAGTGATTGAGGGACAATTGTGAACACAGTCAAGAATGGTATAAGCACCAAAATATACAGTACTGTATATGATTTCTGAGCCAGCATCTAAGTCCAGCAAGCAGATGCTCACCTTAGACAATTGCTAAAAAAAGATGGCACTGTCCTTATGGGGGAAAAAACATAGGAAGGCATTGTCACTGAGAGTACTGTATATATTTAAATGTTATACTTACACATCCTTTTTTAATGCATTCACCTAAAATGGAAAACCATATACAGTAGGATGCAGGTCCACCACTCAAAATTCAAAATGTAGCCCTAGACTGGAAACAAACCCTAACTGTTGAATACATCAATTTTTTATCCAGGCACAGCTGCCATACCATTCCCTTTTGTCAGTAATCTGATGATCCTGGAACATGTTTGCTGCTGATGCTGGAACACCCACTATCAGCTTCTTGTTACCAACCAAATACAGAAAGCCTGAAAAAAAGAGTTCCAGTACTAGTATGTTTCCCAGCCAAAAATTAGAATCACACCCACCTTGGAAGTATGAATGTATTTGGTGGTTCAGAGAGAGGAAGTTACGCAACGTAAGTTGTCTCTTGCTGCTATGAAAACGGGGCTGCAATGGATAGTACAGAGTTTGTAATGACCTGCAGTGAGTTAACGTTCTGTTTCTTTGCTTGGCTGCAGTGTTTACTTGGCATTAGAAGCTGATTGCTTTCACCTGTTGCCTGGAATTGCAAACATTTTTTAGCGTAGGTCTCTTTAGGTAGTCAAAAGTCTGGAAGAAACATAAATACCAGGAAATGTAGCGTCAAGAGTAAAAAAAAAGGTGACAGCATGTGAATCTTTATTAAATCAACAGTATGCAAACATTCTTCCTTCAAAGGATTCTTGGAGAGATAATAGAAGCCACTGAAGGAGACACACATTTTCTGCATTTACAAAATTAGCAGTTTCCTTTTACACGAGACAGGATGTTTACCTTTAGTGCAGTGGTTTCTAATAAATATACCTCTGCTACAAGGTAGCATAGAAGGCAGCTTTAGTCCCTACTGACTTTTCAATCTTGGCAATAAGAATTCAGAATGTGTTACTTTTACTGTACAATGTGGCATCAGAAAATGTTTCTTTATCTGCATCTTTGTAAAATAGGTTGTTTAATACATGTATAAAAAGAAACAGCAGCTTCCTGTTTCCTGTCGCTGGGGGATTCATTCTGGAACACACGGTGGGGTTTCTAGCATGAAGGTTGCCTGAAGATGACCAGACATCATCAAGTGCTTACAGCACATGTGAGTATCAAAGCTAGAGAATCCAGGGATAATGAGTGTTCATGGCTCTGTTACACACCTGAGCTTATCACAACATGGGCTGACTGGGACTTCTAGTACAAATCACATGGAAGAATCGGGCTACTTTGATGTAGATGTTGCTGTATACTTCTCTGTTCAGCAACATGTCTGTCCTGTGAGAATTGTTTGTGTCTTCTTTTATCCTGTCTAAGATCTCCTCCGTTTCTGCCTCTGGAGAAATAAAGGTTACTGCATATCCCAATGACAAATCTTGTGACACTGTACAATTGCAGCATTACCCCCTGGTTTCTCTCATAGGTCCGTAGAACTAAACCCATGCCTACAAAATTTCCCTCATTTTTGAAGGACTGTCCTTCATTTGGAACCAAATTCCTCTGTCTCTCTTTCATCTTCAGTTGTCCCTCTTTTTGGTCGGATGTACAGAACCTATGAAAAGATTATTTTGTTTAAATAAATGTTATATTTTTAAATATATTTTGTGTGGACTTTAAAACCCTTATTCTTTGGTCTACTTATTCACAACCAAATTAAAACACTTTGGAAATAGTGTTTTGTTTTCCGCTCTAAAATCTGAGGGCATAGCAGATAACCTTCAACTGACACTGTCATTGAAGGAGGGCCATCAGGCTGAATGAAAATTTTGCCTTTTATCTCACTAACATTCCCCTTCCCCATACCCACCGGATAAGGCAGGCTTGGCACAAGGGATTTTTAGAGATCTGCACTTAGGCCTTCATGAGTGTTGCAAAGATTTTTTTATAGATCTGCAGTTAGGCCTTCATGTGTGTTGCAAATAAAATACGATGGAGAAGAAGATGGAGCTTTGCTAAACATTCAACTGGCCATTCAACTTTGCCCAAGTCAACTCTACAAGAAGCACGAAGGTTTACATATAGTAATATTATAGACGTATAATCATTTTTTATAAAGAAACATCTGAGTGCCAGGGCTGGATGTATATTTTCTGCTGCCCTGAGACAACTGTTTATGTATCAGCACAAAACCGCGGTATAGAAGGGGCAGAGATTGATTTTCTAACTAATCTGAAATGCAATCAATGCATACTTTAATTCCTGATGTGCCTCGATGACCAGACTGCTAATCTGTCAGGCAGCCAAGGTGAATGATAGGCTTCGAGTTTATAAAATATATTGCTTTTTGTCAGACTAACAAAAACATTTGAAGCATCTTATACTTTTATTTTACATGCACATTCCAGAATTATCTTTTTGTTAATGTGATTAAACCTGTAAAAATTAATGTCTGTGATCTTCCAGACTCCCTCTCTCACCCTAGTTTACTTTTTCTTCCAGTCCTACTATTCCTGTTATAATATTCTGGTGTGGCCATACCTTTGTGGAGGAAAGGGCTGCCTCGAGATGAGCCTGCTCTTTGTGCATTATTATACAGTATATGTCTCGTAGCTGGGAATTCACATAGCTTTAGGTTGGAGACCACACTTTTCAGAAGTGCCTTGATGTGGCAGCCAAAGAACCCCCAACCAGTGTAGAATGCTACCAGTACTTCCAGCCTGCCCCTGACCATCACCTATGCTGGCTGCACAAACTCCAAACCAGCTGTAGCAAACACTTTGCATGATTCTGACCAGCTAGTGTGGCACTGGTTGATGCCATGCCTACACAAGACACATTTCAGTTATTAAGAAATGATTGCACACTTCCAGCTTGCTTTAATGCTCCATTGTCCAATCAAGCCCTCAGGCATATATAGGGTACGTCCAGTATATTAATAAATTAATAAATACTATTTTATTTATATCCATTAGACATCATCTAACTACACTTGGACATTACAGCCCTGGCTTGAGAAAGGTTTATGTTGGACCCGAAATGTTGCTAAGAAGCAAGTGTGTCTTGGACACTATTTAAGTATAATGATGTCTATTGGACACCCCATTTGCATACCATGCATACCTTCCTGCATTACCAGAACCTCCTCCTGAGCACCAGAGGTATAAAAGTGCAAGGTTACTGATAGCATCTGATGCCAAAGCTTTTAGGGCATCCTCGGTGGTACAAGCCTGGCAGGGTGCCACACACTTATGGTCTGCCGGTCAAACATACAAGCCTGCATGATGCCTATGCCAAAGTGGCATTGCTTGTGCGTAGGGAGGACTACACAGTTATTTTTTGTTGTATTAAAACAAAAAGGTTAAGAAAAATTAAAAAAATGTCTCAATATTAATAATCAGTGGAACTGAAAACTATACAAGACTCTGCTATGGCTGCAAATATTCCTGGTCAGACTTGTTAATTTGAACTTTGGGAACTGATATGCTTATCTTTGATCATAATTTGTTTTTATTCATACAATTATAGTATTAATAAAGACATCGGCTGATAGTTTAAAAAAAGCCACTCATTCTGGTAAATGCTGACTGTATGGTACAAGTAATCTCTAAGTTTTCTGTGTTTGATGAGTTATAAGGAAAGACTCCACTCTTGTTCACAAGGGAAATAAGCTATGCAGTCTACTGAAGCCTCAGAGCAGCTCTCTCACCCACAACTTCAAAGGAGACTGTGAAAATTATCAGCTGCACTGTGCTCAGCTGTCATCCCCACATGCACGTAGACAAAAATGACATCATTGCCCTTTGCCGTATGTCTGAATGCCATAGATGGAAAACAGTTTTGTATTTCAATGGGTTAAAATTGTAATACAATGAAACGGTTAAAAATAGAGAGGTCATCGCAAAACTATCTAAAGTATGATTAAGACATAGAATAGAGTAACGTGAGGCAGGGCAGCCTTCAGAAATTTTGGGGCCCCTTACATGGCTTTAGGCCTGGCCCCCCCCGCCCGGTTATCGCCCCGCCAA
>NW_017307050.1:380118-419569 GCF_000935625.1 Nanorana parkeri | reverse complement strand
CCGCTCTGATATATACCGCAATGCTGTACAGAGAACACTGAGCCAGTTACATCATTCCCTGTGCAGAGGAGCTTACACTCTAAGGCTGGGTTCACACCTAGGTGTATCGAATATGCGCGTTTGTCGCGCGTTTCGTGATGCACGTTTTTACCGCATTTAGCGAGGGCTACTTGGCTGTATCCCAATGGAAACGCGGGACAAAAACGCCCCAAAGAAGCTCCTGTACTTCTTTGGGCGTAGGGCGTTTTGTAGCGCATTCATACGGCCTGTAATACGCCCGGGTGTGAACCATACCCATAGGAAATAATGGGATTTCGGTGTTTGAGCGTTTTGCAGAGCGTTCGAACACTCTACAAAACGCCCAGATGTGAACCAGGCCTTATGCAGAATGGCACCGCTTGTAGGGAGACTACAAATCCCAGCAATACATTTATTCAGCAATGCAGAACAGTATATGACCCTCAAACAATGATATATTTTCTGAAAGCAGGGGTCCTGTAGAATAAAAAGATGCTAGTTGCAATTTTTTATGTCGCACCGTATTTGCGCAAATGTTTATCAAACCAGTATTTTTAGGATAAAATACACTAAAATGAAACTTAGTGCACAGAATCAGAATATAATGGCTAATTTTTTGGTACAATATAAAAGACGTGGTCATGCCGGGCAAATAGATACTAAACATGTCAAGCATCCATGAAACCGCCAAAAACTACAATAACCAAAATTTTCCATAAAGCGACGCTTTAAATGCTTTTACGGCTCATCAGTTTAGTGCTATCACTGATTGATGGGTAAAGAATTATTTCTCTCACTCCGACGCTCGCGACGATACGTAACATGTGTGGCGTAATTTTTGTTTTTGCATGTAGGCGCATCTGACCCGGGTTTGTGTTGTATGTGCGTGCACGTGGGGAAAGGGGAAACTTTAAAACAATATTTTTTTGCATTTTTTTTTATGTTACTTTCATTTTTACCTTTTTTTTTTTACATGCTTTATTGCCATCACATAGCGGGCTAAAAAGTTCCTTATGCAATAGCACATAAAATGTGACAGGTCCTCTTCATGGAGACGTCAGGGGGTTTTAATAACCCTAATGTCATCTCGGGACCCCAAAGAAGATGATGAAGCAGAGATCTGCTTCACCAGCTTCTTTTTCTGGCTCTAATGGGTTGTCCACACCACTTGCCCGATTTCGGCCGGAACGCACTGCATCACATTGTGGCCGGCTCAATTTTTTCCGGGTAGGTGTGGGAGTGGCGAGCCATTGAAGGGAAAGGAGGGATAGCCACACGCCCCCCCTGTCACCTAGGGACCCCAAAGAAGCTGATGAAGCAGAGATCTGCTTCACCAGCTTCTTTTTCTGGCTCTAATGGGTTGTCCACACCACTTGCCCGATTTCGGCCGGAACGCACTGCATCACATTGTGGCCGGCTCAATTTTTTCCGGGTAGGTGTGGGAGTGGCGAGCCATTGAAGTGAATGGTGCCATAGCCACGCCCTCCGGCCACAATGCGATCGCCCACACGGGATCGCAGGGCACATTGTGCCTGCGTCCCGATGCGGTCAAAATAGTGCTTGCAGCATTTTGACCGCACAACACCGGAACACACTGCAGGCAGAATGCACCCTGCGATCCTGTGCAGGCGATCAAATTGCTGCCGGAGGCTACAGCGCTATTCACTTCAATGGCCCGCCACGCCCCCTCCTGCCCAGCACAAAAGTGAGCCGGCTGCATTGCGATGCAGTGCGTTCCGGCCGGAACGCACTGTAAGTGGTCTGAACAGGCCCTAAGAGCCAGAGACTGTGTACAGTGACACCGGAAGTGATGTAATGCACATCACTTCCGGGTCCAGTGATCGGAGGAGAGATCCGCAGCTAGAAGCCACTGATCTCTCCTCCGATCTGTCAGGGGAGAACCTCCACGTGCGGCCTGGGCTCACACGAGGGACAGATGAGCCCAGGAAACTGACGGTGGCACCGGCGGCCGTGGAGGAGGGGGGCACAGCTCCGCACCGTACAAGCGATTCAGCGCCTGTACAGACGCCGGATCGCTTGTATTTAAACAGCAATCGTCAGCTGTTTAACACGGTACAAGAACATGGCTTCAGGAGCAGCCGTGTTCTTGGTATAACCACTTCCAGCGGATGACGCACAATTACGTGAACCCGTGGGAAGTGGTTAAAAAAAAACAAACAAAAAAACACACATATCACACACACCTATCACACACACTATGCGTGTGTTCAAAAACACACACATAGCTTCATAAAAAAAAAAAATCACACACATTCATTAAAACACACACAATAAAAACACACACACATTAACAATTAAAATAGTTATTTAAAAAACGTCCCCCTCTCCTGCTTACCTGTTTTGCAGGAAGGGGGGCAGCATCCCTGGGCTTCAGTGGAGAATTAGTGTGATCTGCACTCTGGCTGATGCAGGCATACTAATCGATCCCTGCCTGATAGCAGAGCCACCACGAGAGAGCGATCAGTATGATCTGCATCAGCAAGACATGCCCACCTGACGGCCAGGGAATGATTTTCATTCAATATATTGCCTGTTCGGCAATATATTAAATGATATGTGGGCGCTTGCCAGCTTTAAAGATGGCGGCCACCTTTAAAAACGAATGTACAGTGGAGAGACCCCTGGGGACACCGGAGGAGGCATCCCAGGTGAGGGTCTGGAGCGTGCGGGCCCTGGCCTCCTCCGGTGCTGCGGGGGGCCCGGCCACATCCTGTCCTGTCACTTGAACGGCCGATACTCATGTAAGGTGCCCGAGCCGGGCCCTTAAGCCTGGCCGGGCCCCTTACATCAATATCGGCCGTACCCCCCTGACGGCGGCCCTGAAGTGAGGTATTCATTGTATTAAGGGCAAATACCGGGTTCACGTAATGGTCCACTCCCCGCCACCCTTGCACTGCTTATATTTACCTTTCATTAATTCCTACACTAGCCCATGCTAATCTAGATCTGTGCTAACAGAGGTGAGGGCAGAAGCTATAGTGCACAAATAGAGTAAGGCAAACTATACCATGTTTAGATTTTTCTCGTTCAGCCCCGCAGTCTGAACAAGGGGAATCAATTAGTTCCCCCATGTGCATTAAACAGCATGCATTGAAGAATCTCCCCTGCTGGTTATTGTATTCAATCAGCCGCAACACCTGGGGCTGCTGCATCTAATAGAACTTTCCACCCGCCACCTTCCATCCAGATTTTTCATTTGACTGTTGTGGAGCTGGGTGGTACCAAAACAGCCACCCGCAATTTTTGCCAATTCAAGAGCCAAAATGTGCACTGTGTATGGCCACTTTGAGGTACAATGGGGCCCTCAGCATGATAGCAGCTTTGAGGCTCCATCCCTTCAATTGACATGATAGAAATTGCTATAGACACAGAGAAGCTGCCCCTCCTTATTGTCATTACTGGTTTGACCCCATACAAAAATGACTACCTGCTGTTTATATCATTGACCTATAGGAGCAGAATGCCCATTAGATGTCCCCTGCTATTGTGCACAGAGTGAAGAATATAGTGGTCTCCATTTCAGTGGATTAAGTGCCACATGTACAGTAACAGTAATAAGAAAGCTTTATGCTGGGGGAAGGGCGGTCTAAATAGAGATATAGAGAGGGATGGAAATGAAAGCTCTACCTTAAGCTGGGTATACAGTACATAGATTTTTGTATGAATGTTCACACAAAAAAATCTTGTCAGAACGTTTGATAATGCCATCAGAGACTTGACAAATGTTGTTCAAAATTTTGTTTGGTTTTAGCATTCAATTTTAGAAATGAATGGAGTTTCTCGAACGAAAATTACATTCACTGTTAGAATTAGGAAAAAAAATTCAACCTGTGCCAATTTTTTTCATCACTGTGGTCGAAATCAAGTGTCAGTATGATCTCATTAACTATTAGAAAACCAAACGAATGTTCCAAAAACAAATATTTCCGAATAAAATTCTACTGGTGTATGGCCAGCTTTGGAGACAACAGCATAGTGTTCCTGTTTGCTTAGCCACAAATCCAGGCCCGTACTAGGGAAGACCCATGGTGACAGGAATGACACAAAGTAACCAGTAAGCTGAACGCCATTTGTCAAATCTCAGCTTTTTCTTCCACAGACAGCTGCAGTTAGTAAAATGGGGACAGAGAAACCAATAACCACCTGACAGAGGTTCTAATCATTTACCTCCTTAGCTGCAGTTGGAAAAGAAGAAAGAATGCGGTGATTGCACTTGATAAGTTTGATGAAACATCTGGCAGAAGAAGATCACATTTTTTTGTTTAGAGAACAATGTATTTGATAAATCTGAATAAAATAGATGTATACAGATTTGCTGTTAGTAAAAAGACTAGAAATGTAAAGCTGTAACAAATGCATGATATATTTATTGTTTTTGCTGACCTAATGGCTGAAATGTAATCCAGATGGATCTTTGGTTATATCAAAGCAAAAAAATATTTAGAATATCATTTTCAATGTATTGATATAATGGCTGGCAGATAAAAGACCATTAGACATGAAGTGTAAATAGAACTATGGCCTCCCATTAAAACAAATGTGCTGCAGTAATTCATTATAAGTTCATCTGCATTTATAGTTTTCTCTTAGTCCCCATGCAAAGGCCCACAAATGTCAATGATGTCCAACTAATGCAGCATCCTGTGATGGTGTGGCAATGATGCTGCAGAGCTCCTAATTGGATTGACAGCACTGTCTCTGTTGCTGATCGTGGATGTGGGCGGGGGGTGAACATGAGGCGGGGAGGAGATGCGGCGTGTGGAGCGTGGATGCGGGGTTGGTCTGGCAGCGGCCAATGTGAGGTGGGAAGAGGTGCGGTGACCGGCGTGTGTGGAGCCGTAAACAGGGCCTTCCAATCAGAAGCAGATTAATCGATGATTGAAAAAGTTGACAACTTTTTCAATAATCGATTATAATTATTATAATCGATTATGTCAATTAGTTGTTGTAGCCCTACTGAAATCGTCCTACTGTGAACTGCAGTGTCTGAGAGGGGGAGCATGTAAGACACAAATGAAGAGGATGTGGCTCAATCAGGGACGCTAAAGAAATGTTTTAGTTTATTTTATGAGGCATCACATATTCTTTGAATGTAGTGCTTTTTTAGACTGTCAAACAGGAGCATTGAATTGTATTTTAAACTAAAACTAAAGGCAACTTTTTTTAGATTTGGATAGAGAGGTAAGGAGTTAGAAACATTTTTTTATTGCTGTCTGTGTCCCCTTTAGGGAGTATCACTCTTTCTAGTTGTCCTGATCATTACTGTCACAGAGAATGAAAGTGAGGGTGAAGTTCAAAATTTTGAGTTGCCACAAGAGTTGTAATAGAGGGTATATCTTTCAATGGGGACACTGTTCCAGGGAAAACTGCCTAAGATGGGATTTTCATCACACAGTGGAAAGATATCTTCTCACTTCATGTTGTGTCTACAGAACAGGGAATGAAGGGACATTTTTCTTATGAAACACAGATGGAAAAAACAAAAAAAACTGGCAGTGGTTTGCACCCTCCTATACTATATCCAAAACTTAAAAAAAGTTTAGGCCTAGAAATACTTTGAAGGGTAAGTTTACTTTTCTAACCATGTTTCATGCACATTAGGGTGTAACATGAAACATGGTTACATCTCCAACCCCTCACCCCAACCATTCCCCCCACTTACCTGAAGGGCTTCTGGAAGTGGGAAAATGCAGCTTGTATCAGGTGAGTTCTGCTTGCATTGGAGATCAGTTTGAGACACTTCCGAGATCCTCCTGAGCTCTTTCAAAGGTGCTTCTGACCTGCTTCTCTGCTGCATTAAGCTTTTTTATTCCTATTGACTTGTATAGAGAGAAAGGTAGTTCTGACAAATGCCCATGTACATAAGCCCTTTAAATGTTTTTAAATGTTCAGTCCACTCAGGGGGAAACTTTTGGTTATGGTGGATCAATGTAAGTAAATTGCCACCAGTGCACTGAGCCTTTTGGGGTCTCTCATAGTGAGATCTCTTTATTTGATTTTTAGGTTCATCAGAATGAAGACTGAGCCTAGTGCTGGTGAGACGTAGAGAATTGGATATCATGGCAATGGATTTTATAAAGTGGGGTTCCAGAGAACCATGGAAAATGGGTGAATGCATTTAGCCCCCTATGGTGTGTTTACTGCCAAGGTGTCCGACTGACCCTTTAAAGCTCAATTTCAGTAAGATTTTTTTTTCATTTTGGATAGAGTGGAGCAGGCTTACAGCCTCATTTATTCATGGTATGTATATAGTAGAGATAATTTATAGAGCGCTTTTACATCTGGGCCAGGTTTAATTTCTGCCCCCACAATATTGGTAAGGCAATTGTTATTTCCAATAAAACGTTTTATGAAATGTATACGTAAATTATTAGACATGTGTGATTCGTTTCGTTCCGAATCGAAATTTGGACGAATTTTCGGAAATTCGGACATTCGGATGTATCCGAATTCCGAATTACAGACATAATGAATGCAAACGAATCCGAATTTCCATTTCCGAAATTCGGTAGCGTTAGTACGAACGTTCGTTTCGTTTTCTGTAATTATTAGTTTCTTCTTCGTTTCGTTCGTTGGAGCAAAGTGACATTAGAGGAGAAAAATATTTTTTCCCCCTCAAATGTCACTTTTGCTGCAAATGAACGAACGAAACGAATAAGAACAGAAAACGAAACGAACGTTCGTACTAACGCTACCGAATTTCGTCCGAATCCGAATTCCGAATCCGAATTGACTTTGACACCCGAATCCTGAAAAACGAAATACCACAAATCCGAATTTAAAACGAAACGAAACTAAACAAATTTTTTGGCAGTGCACATGTCTATAAATTATAGGAATGGCAAAAATTTAGAAGATGAAGACTAAAATGGGCACTTAGTGTGTCTATTCTTTATTTGTCATTCCCACTTTCCCTCATGCGTGAAAGCTGTTTCAGGAAACTATATTTAGTGGAAGTCAGGAAAAAGTAATAATTGTTGATGAGTGGCTTGATGAAATACATTTTATCTGTGAGAATGTAAAATAAAAGATGATTTCAATGACAGAATGTCTGGCAGGTTGCTGCGTTTTATCATTCCTTATAATACACTAGAAGAACACAGGCATAGTTCACACTAACATTATCAGTAACAATGTTGTCTTTTCTTTCTTCTCTCATATGGTTTTTTTTTTATAAAATGGAGCAAAGTGCAGTGATGTGCAGTTGCCTATTACAACTGTTCACTTAAAGTGTGTGTAACAATTAACTCCATTTATTTGATCTTGTTTGGTCTGTTAAATATACCATTCAAAGCATTTTCTTATATTTGTTCAATAAGTGCACAAAATACTTGTTGATCCTGCTAGGTAGCCAGATATTTTTTAGCTGATAACTACCTCTGCCACACTGTCATAAGGTAGCATTGCACAATCAAAATGACAATCTTCACCAGGAGCGTAACTAGAAATCACAGGGCATCATAGCAAAATTTTGTATGGGGACCCCCAAACTGCCACCAGCTAACAAAGAAAATAAGTACCTACCTCCAAAAGAGGCCCCACACAGCCCACTATAGACCCCTAACAGCCCACTACAGACCACATGTAGCCCACCAGAGACCCAGCACATACCAGAGACCCTGCAGAGCCCACCTGAAACCCCACAGAGCCCTTCTGAGAGTGGCCTGCAGAGGGCACCTGAGACCCTGTGGAGCCCACTATAGACCCCGCAGAACCCACTTGACATCCTTCAGAGCCCACCATAGACCACGCTCAGTCCACCTGAGACGCAGCACATACCAGATACCCTGCAGAGCCCACCTTAAACCTCACACAGCCCACCTGAGAGTGACCCTGCAGACCCCACCTGAGAGCCCACGCAACCCACCTGAGACCTTGCAGATACCAGAGACCCTTCATAGCCTACCTGACAGTGACCATGCAGAGCCCACCATAGATCCTGCATAGACCACCTGGGACTCTCTTTGGTAGGCTCTGCTGGTTCTCAGGTAGGCTGCTCGGGATCCCTTTCCGTGCACATGTGCGCTCCTCTTACCTGTCAGCCCTGAGCGGCCCTTGCTGTGCCCCGACCACCTCCGCCATTGGACCGGCTCTGCTGGGCCCCTGCCTCCTCTGCCACTGGACCGCTGCTGCTGGGCCACGGCCTCCTCCACCACCAGACCAGCGCTGCTGGGCCCCAGCCTCCTCCTTCTCCTCTGCCAGACCGGTGCTGCTGGGCCCCAGCCTCCTGCACCTCGGCTGCTGAGCCCCCCTCTGCCCCGGGCCCCATAGCGACCAAAAGTGTCACTAAGGTGGTAGTTACACCACTGATCTTCACTTAGAAGCCCTATCCAATGTAATGTGTCACTTATTTTTTTTTATTTTTTATATGTGTGAGTTTCAACACTCTGTACAAACAGAGAACTTAGTAAGCCTAAATGACCTCTTATCTTAGAATGGTCTAGCAGAGCTTGGTTGCAATAATCCTCAGTTCCAATCTTAGAGGTTCTCATGTTCCTTTCTCAATCACACCAGCAAAATAAATGAACTTCAACATAAAAACAATTATACTCTGTTTCAATATATACTATGCTGCATAACTGCATATGCGTATTTTCCACCCCGCCAGGTAAATGAGATGAGATGATGCGGTTTGTCAATAAGACTTTGTCACGGGAGGGGTTCACACATGTACAAAGAACATAAATACTGTCATGTTAACTCTATAATGGCCGTATATTTTAAAAAATAACACTTCCAACAACAATTATATAATATTTTTTGAGTTTGAAGCGCAGTGCTATTTGATTTTTTCCTATTTTGGGTGTACTCACCTATTAAGCACAGCTGCTCTTAGAAAAAAACTGCGCTAGGAATCAAATAACACTCTATCTAACAAATCTCCATATACTGTATGTCCAAATTCATCTTCAGTACTTCATGCCATAAATGAATGTCCTGGTGCAATTTTCCTAATATCCCTCCATAGAAGTCTAAGTGCTTTCTCCTCATGCTCCCCTTATGTCTAGAAACTCACAGAAACTTATGACCCAAAATATACATGCACATAGGGTAAAAAAAAAAGGTATCAAATCACAATATTAAAAACAAGTTTACTTACATCCACATCAGCTCAAAAATTATAAATTGATCATCCATAAAGTATCAGCCCGTTCTCGTGGAAGTGATGTCAGTAGACTCCATCCAACGCGTTTTGTCATATATTGACTTTCAAAAGCAGTTTGACTGCTTTTATCTGTACACTAGTTTGTTGATATGGGAGAGAATACTGTAATGTACTGCAAGGAGAATGACATCACCAACCTTGTGACCAGATCCTGGGGAATGCTAAGAAACCCAAATCTCATGAGATGATGTCCCAAGACAGTGCAGGATCGTCTTCTTGGGAGATGTGGGTCCTTTTTAACTGTTAAATGTTAACTTGTATGTATTGCAGTTCTTGTTGATACAGCACCCCCTAAACATACAGTATTTGAAGGTACTGGAACTGGACAGTGCACTGAATTGGATGAATATTCCAATTCAAATTGATTCTATATTATTACTGTAACAGGAACATAAAAGTAGAAATAAGAATTATATAATTCAAAATATCAAGTTTGCATGGTAAGTGGAATTAGCAGAGTATCTAGCACCCATGTTGCTTTACCCTCCCTCTGCGCTATTACTCTCCTCACAATGGGGGCTCACAAGGAGAAGCTGTTAAAATCTTTGGGACAGTGCAACCCAAATACTGCATGCAACATTGTGACTGATGCAGAGGATGTGTGCTGATCTGTTTGCCTGTGTGCCAAGTGTCCTCACATGTGCCAAGTGTCCTTTTCGACAAGCTTGTGAACTTAGCCTTAGAAGTTAGAAATATTATAGGTTGTTCTGTCTCTGTGCAGATGTACTAATAAAGAACCAGTTGTAATTGAGTCCTTATTCCTAGGATACCCCTATGCACCAAAGAGTGATGCCGTGCATTTGGTTTAATAAGAGGAAATCCACGATCTTGTTCAAAAAGCTGTATGCTTCCTTTACTGAATTATTTTTGTTGCATTGCCTAAAGTTATATTTTTTTACATTTATATCAAAGTCTTATCAAATGTTTCCCATAGCTTTAAAGTGTACTGTATTTTGTATTGAATAGGGTAGGGAATGGTTAAAACCCCTGCCAGTTTATTTTTTGACATCTGTGTACCATCACAGAATTTTCTCAGAGATGCAACAGGAAGTTGGAGGAAAACTCCCAAAATCAGGGGAATTTCCCTTTTAGTTGTCCCCATAACATGTGTCCCCATTGCAAGATTACCCCTTACCTAAAAGGTTGGATTTCCCATCACTTTCTTTCTCAGTGTCAATGGTCAGCAGGACAAAGAGAAGGGACACTTGGAGGGTTGTTCACTATAGAGCCGAAGGATCCAGCCGTAGCTTTGGCTCATCCTTCTGCTCAATTCGATCACAGGAGTCCTTTGGTTCAGCCAAACTGAAGGGCTGCTGCACAGGCTGTTCACAATAGCCCGTACATCAGATGAGCGGCTTAGCCAAGCCGGACCCATATGCTTAGTCCCGGTTGAGCCGTATACCATTTGAGTGGAGGCTGTTGTAGCCATAAAGGGGGGGGGGGGTCAACTTTATATTAATGCCCATGGATTTGGAATGGGATTCCAAGCTCATATAGGTGTGAAGGTCAAAAGCAATATTATTATTTTATGCCTGCTTTGTACCAACAAAGCACAACACAACAACAACAACACATACATGTCCATATAAATATATAATATATTGCCTATTTTTAAAATCCATATTATTATCTGTCAATATTAGGGATATGCATATCTTCCTGGGATCAGTTTTTGAACAGTTTTATGAGTCTTGCTCACATACTTTTTTGACATACTTTGCAGCGATTCCCACTACAGTCTGTAGGAGATGAACCTTGTTTTTCAGTTCTGGCCATTTGTAGGGCTAAAAAGCAAGCTATTGCCAAATATATGGCACGGGCAACACGGGCCATGAGGGAAATGTACCAAAGGCAGAATTCAAATAAATAAATAAACTTTCTTTCTCTACACCGAATTTTCAGCTCTTGCTAACAGCTCCCACATGCACTGATAATATAGGTGCTCTGACCCCACCCTTTTATAGAAAGGGCGGTG
The DNA here is from genome assembly GCF_000935625.1 of Nanorana parkeri. NCBI lineage: Eukaryota > Metazoa > Chordata > Amphibia > Anura > Dicroglossidae > Nanorana > Nanorana parkeri. Next base: position 408,389 of record NW_017307050.1, on the reverse strand, counting down.
AATTATTCATTGCTTCAAATATATGGCTCCTGTGAATCAGCTGACCAGGGTTAAAATCTATGCACTGCATTGTTCTTCCTTATTTCTGGTGGGAAATATGAATTGTTCTGTTTTTTGCTGGTTCTCCATTGTTAAATAACGGGATGCATGCTGAATATAAGATTTAAATGGTCTTCTAGCACTATAGTTACACCTTTTCTTGATTGACATTTACAGTATATTAAAGCACATCTTACCAATACAGGCTTACATTGGAAGATTACAGTTACCACCCCACTGTAGAGTATGCATGAGTAATAACAGGAATTGTGGTATTTTGCCTGTCAAAAAGATCAGGAGACACTAGAACTATCAAGTTCATCTTAGACATGATTTAGATTCCATTTGTGAATTCCAGCAATGATATTATTGTGTCACTGCTCAACTCTTCTAAATGTGTTCTAGGAAAGACAGACAATTTAATTATAGAGGATCCCATTCTGCCCAGGGGAGGTTAACTGATACATTTTGTGTTTCACACATTTTTGTCAGTGTCAAGGGCAATAAAGAACTATGTACAGTTTTATGACAGTCGTTTGCTCAGCTCATATGACAGCCCTTTGGAAGAAAACAAAATTATTATCCATATTTAACAGTAGTTTAGACTTGTTTGCTCTCCAAAACAATAGTTGCTTTGTTGTATAATGGGTAGAAGATTGTGTATAAATTGTAGATCTCAATCCTATATGTCCAAAGTTTTTCTCTCCTACCGAGGTAGAATGAGCTTCATGTTTGCTGTTTTTGAGCACATGCAGTACTGTCCAAGGTCTGATCTGCTTAGGCACCAGTGGAATAAGTCAGGCATGCTCTTCACCCTTGCTTCCATGTGTCTTTCCTCTTAATTGCTGGGCTGGAAGCTTCACACCAACTCTCAGGTAGGTATTCTGTTTTCTCTGCCTTCAACCCACTCATACTATTCTGCCACAGGTTAGCATAAGAAGCAACCTTTGAGGGTTTGCAGCGCCTATTACTGGATAACCAACAGAGTTTTGAGACATTTTGCTGGTGGGCATTGGATATGGGTGGAGGAAATCATCAAAACAGGCTATTTAAAGGAAGTCTAAAGTTACAACATATACTATCCTGGTATAACATCAGCATTATAATACATACAAATAGTTGTTTTTGATAACACAATCAAAGCTTACTCAAAAAAAATCCCTTTAATATAGTGTGTGCAGCTTTCTGTCTGCCTATCACATTCAATGATTTCCTGGATTGCCAGTGTGCTTTGCATCTCTTTCCCTGCTGCTCTAGGTGATGCAATCTTGATTTCTCAAGACTACATAGTCCATAATCCATACTGCATAGTCCATTGAGCAAGTACATCCAATGGACATCTTAAATAAGTCAGTTTAACCTTCCTGGCATTATTCCCGAGTGTGGCTCGGGATTAATTTTCAGTACCAATAGCTGTAACCCCGAGCCACACTCGGGATTACACAAAAGTGTCACTTACCTTGTCCCTACAAGCCCACGGTGTCCTCTGCTGTACGCGGCCGGCCGATGATGGCATCTGACTTTTAGTTTAGTTTTTGGTGTCACAGCGGGGGGCGGAGCCGGAGGAAAATTCAAAAGTGAAAACATGCAATATACACAGAATACAAACAATACAATGTAATCTGCTAGGATTACATTTATGTATCAAACCATTTCACTTCAATTTTGTCCCTAGAGCTTTGTCCAGTGCCTTGCCTGCACTTTTACTGTAAATTAGAATCACTTGCAGAATTGAGCGATAGCAAAAGTGACGACAGCGACGATTCTGCGACCGAGCTCAGTGATGTGCGAACTTGGTACTCTATTTGGACCATTTTTTAAAAATGATTATATTATAATTATTTTTAATTGTTTATTATATTATAATTTATGATTTCGTGTTTCAAACTTTATCATACCCGCGATGTCTATTGGACTCTTGTTTGGACAGATTTAGGTGAGTTATTCCTAAGATTTACTAAGAATTACAGGCCTACAATATAAAAATACAAATTGCCATGAAAAACAATATACCGCTTTGGCATGCTAAAATCCTCCATAATCGTACCGCCAGGGAGGTTAAAAACCTTTTGATTGATATGGTTATATGGAGTAGGAAAGAACCTACAGAAATTCTATATATGAATACATATTTATTCTTAACCATAGATACCCTTTTAGGCACATACAGAGCCAACATGGTACTTCCTCTGGAAACCTTCAAGCCCTACTACTCATCCAGCTGCAAATGTCTTTTAACTTATAATACCTAAAATAATCATCTTTTTTTTCAAACAAACAAATCAAAGCTGCTCAACCTCCTATCACAATCATCAGGCTGGAACTGTGGTGCTCAGCGTCGGTCTCTGCTAGACGCCATGAAATGCATTGCAGAAAACCGGCACACAGTGAGGATCCACTCAATGCAAACTTTAGTACTTAAGGCATTTAAAACAGCAAACAAAAAAGCTAACGTGTTTCAGCCCTAAACATGGGCCCTACTCATAGCCCGATCATCCTTTTTTCATTGGGTTTCCAGTTTCTGTAGTTGGAAAACCAGAAAACTATGGAGATGGTCTGCTGATGAGAATATGTATGGCTAGATTACATCACAAAGAGAGTCTTTAGAAAACTGCCTATGAAAGCCTCCAAGCCCTGTTCATCAGCTGGCTGTAAAGTGCAAGTGTATGTGAGAACCAGTGGGATGAGTGGACTTCTTTGGGAGCTGTCCATGCAAAGCTGTGACCTCTGGGACTTGAGATCTGGCTTTACAAGTCCAGTTGCCAGAAGGTGCACTTCAGTGTCCAACCTCAAGGTTACCTTTTACAAGTAATGGCTTATTTGTTTCAGTTGGACCACCCTACAACATTCAAACATATGTGTATTTCCTTTATACTATATGTGTGTGTATATGTAATACCATGTAGCATTCTGTATCCATGGCCTATCATTTTAATTTAAACTTTACAAAAAAACAGGGCATTTCAGTTCAACATATTAAATTAGAAATGGCAGAGTATGCTTGTTATGAACAAAGATCACAGTTGCCCATGATGTTAATTTTAAACATTCCATTCTGTACAGTTCAGAGAAGATAAGGAAACCATAAAGTTGGAAAGAGTTTGTTTTCTCCAACCATCCCTGTTGCTTCCTGCATATTGTAACTGCATATTAGGAAAGAACCTAAGTAAGCTTCAGGCAGACATGAGTTGTCTTACCAGCAATAGCTTCAGTATCTGTTGCCCCCAGAATATACCTAGGGCACCAAGAGGCCTGCATGCATTTATGTAATTTCACCAGCTGTATCTCCAAGCTGTGAACAAGAAAGAGGGTCTACCATAGGATGGCCAGCATTCTGCATGATCTATCTGAAGCCACCATCCTCCAGTAGCCCTCTCCCTGCAGTCACAGCATGGTGGCATTACAGGATAAGAGGCAAAAAAGGCTGTAAATGCTGTGCCCCAGAGGTATTGCAGGTACACTGCGTCCTAAAATTATTTTCAGCAGGGAAACCCCAAAACTTACTTTGGGTATATTTCCATATATACAGATACTCTTTATTACAAACCTCGAGTTTCTGCTGGTCACATCCCAGATAGCAAGAAATTGTGGTGCAAGTTTGAAAATGACTTGTTAAACTATTGCAGACTTGCCAAGCTTCACAATTTTGTTGCACAATTACATCAAGTCTGCATTGCAAGTCTCCAGACCAGCGAGCTTGCAGAGCTCTTGCTAAGACCTGCAGGACTCTTTTGGTATACTTGCCAAGCAAATTTGCTAGAACTTGTGCTGCGAGTGTTCTGCAAGTCTACAACCTGCCAGGAATATGTGCAGCAAGTTAACAAAATTACAATTTCACCCGCCACAAGTTTGTAGCAAGTTATCCTTGCTATCTGGGATGTGGGCCAGCATTCATTTGCCAGTTAATATTCAGTTAGGTATATTTCAAAATGTGTACAACAAATGTATCATTATAAAACTAGAATAAATAATAAAATAATTTCCATATAACATCAGCAAAATGGACCAAATAGATTTGTAAAACTGGACAAAGAATGTTTTGTGTGTAAAATTGCTTTATAAACTCATAGGGGACACAAACACGCACACACAATGAGCAAATGGCAAAAAACATCCCAAATGGCCATTTTAACAATCACATAAAATTTAACATATGGCTGAAGTGTCATTAGGTCATTTGGCAAGGAAGGGTCAGGTTAGGATTACCTCAGAGGCTCATTATGACACCCATTTGTGTAACACTGTTTTTGCATGCCTGACTGTTAAAGATTTGGTAACATCTCTCTGTTCATAATTTAAAAAAGGAAATAATTGCCTTTTACAATCTACGTAAAAAGAAACACATTTTCTTCCATATTTGAATAAATCAGTATAATGCAGAACCTATTGAGAACCTATTTTGAAACACAACACACTTGAATCTATTAAATTGTTATTGCATTACAGTTTGAACATTTCCAAAATGATGTGTGTATGAACTCAAATAAATAAAGTAAAATAAAGTACATTTGTTCCCTGAACAACATCCAGTGTTTTTTTTGGTGTGCCATGATTTGTTAATTGACAGTCATTACCATGCAAATTTCTATAAATGATGAGGTAAGTGTGTCCATAAAAGTAGCTTATAAGAACATGTGAATTTTGGATGTAGTACTCTATTCATATGAAAGCAAATTATCAGTTAAATACTACCATACTTGTAGGGTATGCAATAGCAAGGCCAGATTGTTCACAGGGGGTTGCTTCTAGAGGGTCACATATGGCTGGGTCCACATTGTTGGGCCCCTCTACAGCTTACACTTTTTTGCTGATGGCATAATGTACTTACAGCTCACCTACTAGGTGTGTGTACCCCTTCAACCAAACTGTTAGCAGAATATGCTGACAGTTTGCCCTGTTCATTTCTTGGTGACGCAGAGTGGGCAAACTATCAGCTTCTCCATCTCCAGAAACATTGTGCCTTGTGTGGTTATGACATCTGAGCTTGTCAGCATTCTGTTAAAGCTAGCCAGTCAACTCAGAGCCGTAGCTAGCTCCTTTTGTGCCCGGGGCAAGAACAGAAAATGGTGCAACCCCAACAGATGTGTCATGTCACCCGTGTGCTGCACCCTGCTTCCAGGATGGTGGCGTGCATGCACAGGATGCACTAGCGGACAAATCCAAAATAGCATAAAAATTTGTTTCGTTTGACGAAACTAATGAAAACATTTTTAGTTTCCGTTCATTTTGTCCGGCACAAATGTTTAGTCTTTTCACGTGTCTAGTACTATGTGTGCATGAGTGTGTGTGTGTTTTTTTTTACTGTAGCACTTACTGTAGCCGGCTGCAGCACTTAATTTATTATCAGATCCCCGCTGCCTCTGCCCATACAGGCAGGAAAGAGCAGCGGGGATCTGAGGAGAAACTGGAGCATTTGCCGCTTCTTTACGTGATCTAGTGCTCTTTTGCATTGACACACAGCATTTTTTTATTTACTTTCCCTGAGCCCAGAGAGTCATAGATGCATGATCAAGGATGCTGCAGAGACTGCTGCTCACATAGTTCTCTGAAATATAAAAGGCAATAAGAGGACTCAACTCATCATGCGGTGATGAGGACTCTAAATAAAAAAAAGTGGTGGAGTGACCGTCATGTACCTTTCAGTTTACAAGGAATATCTGACTTGATCAGAGGTCTTCTTTAAAATTGACTGCCATATGAACATAATGTGAAATGCTTTCTGTACATAATGTATAAACCACCACACTCGTAGAAACAAAATCCAAGGAAACAAAATTCCAGGTGCAGATGTGTCAAGTGTAGCTATTCATCATCCTGATCTCAAAGCCTATCTATCACTGTTTTGCGGATACAAATAAAAAACCCCAAAAAGACGCAATTTTGGAATGCAATTTAAGCAGTAATGGTTTGGGAGCAAAATCTGAAAGAAAGACCAACAGAGTCTCAAAAGTCTGTCATATTTCTTGGATTTTAACTGAGAAGTATATGTCAGTATATGTCAGCGCAAAGGTCGGGAACCATTATGTTATACGTTCCTACAAAATTGTGGATAGCATTTTATAATACTTTTGTTTACCATACATTCCATGGTCAAAAACGTTCATTCCTCTACAATGGGTTGTGCAAAGTACGTTGTTTTGCATTTTATGAAATGAATGCACAGCTGGGATATATATTTCATGTAAGCTATGATGTATACTTTATCCAGTGGAGGCTAAAAGAAAAACTAAATCCTGCTTTTGAGGAAGGTCCAGTTTTTCCACTAGGGAAAATTATTTTCATACTTCGTGGCCAAAATACCTATTTACTTCTGACAACTGTTAAATTTCTGCAGGTTCACTTGCTCAGTTTCACTAGTCAACTCCAAATATTTACACATCAACAATTCTAGCAAATTATTTATTTCTAAGCCAGGGATTGAAATTACTTACACAGTCACTTTAAGTTTTGGCTCAAGAGATGCAGCCCTTTGCAGCTGCGCTTTTCCCAGCATTCTTGGCGCCTAACATCGGCATTGGTGTTCTTGCTGTGCAGCTATTTGTTTCATATGAAATGTAATTCTGAATCTTAAGCCACATTTTTGGCTATTTTACTATATCGTCACATGGAAACTATATACGTTTGTTGTCCGGGGGGTGAACATTTGCAGCACTGAAAAATAAGACTAAGAAACTTTCCCTGGAATTCACAAAGAGTGCCACCGACACGTATTAGAAATCTGTATCCTGTCCCTACAACAAATGGCGCCACTTGCAACAGATTCCTGTGACTGTCGTGAAGGTGTGTATCAATCAATAAAAATTTTGTCTGCTACACAATACTTACACATGTGACACAATTTACGCCAATATGGTCTTATTTACCTCCACTTTTCTTATTACCGACCTGATAGTAATTCTTAATGATTTTGTTGAATGAATTTGTTGCAGCCATAGTACCAGAATGTAATAATGTCACACATAAGAACTTCCTAAATGTGTGATATGCATTAGAAATAGCAGGAAGACAAGGAGGTCGGCTGTTTAATACGATCAGGCGGCTTCCGGATACTCCACTTTTGGACAGGTGCAGCATTCCTACCCATTCGGGAAATTCAAACGTGCACTACCCCCCCATGACTTTCTGGAAGGCACTCCAGATATGCCATTTCCTAACTCACGCAGGGGGGGACCCACAGGCTACACCTACGCTGTCACCATTTGAAGAGTGCTGTCTAATGGAGGGCCCTACCCACCATGGACTGTCGGTGTTGTACCAAATGCTCTGTGACCCACCGGGTCTTTCCCAGCCGGTGTATATTTCAAAATGGGAGAAAGATCTGGGGACAACTTTCACCCCGCACCAAATTGATAGGATCTTCCAGATGACACATAAAGCATCTATCTCCAGCAATATCCAGGAAACAGGTTTTAAAATCCTATCAAGATGGTATAGGGTTCCTAAAACCCTCCATAAAATGTTTCCGCAGTGCTCACCACTCTGTTGGCGTTGTCAGGCGCAGGAGGGGTCCCTTCTGCATATATTTTGGTCGTGCCCAAAGCTCGGGGACTTCTGGGGTACAGTAGAGGAGATCTGCCATACGGTGACAGGGGTTCGTTTGGGGTCCGATCCGGCTGAATACCTCCTGCACCTAGCTCCAATGCCGATACAGGAGGTCCCTCCTAGTGCACTTACTCAGTGCGGCGAAAATGTGCATACTTCTGTACTGGAAGCGCACATCTGCTCCTCCAATCTCACTGTGGCTGGCGAAGGTGGGAGAGATATACAGGATGGAGGATCTCTTAGCCTCTGCCAGTCACAGGGTTACTCAGTGTAATCGTACCTGGTTCTACTGGACAGAATTCACTACATCAGCAGAATATGCAACCCTACTAGGGGGGTGTGAGAATCCAGATACGGTTGTTTCATGCTGACATTCGACCTCCCTGGGGTGGAGATGCGAGATCACATGTGTGAACTGACCTTATGTGACGGCAGGGATGGCAAGGCATACGAATGGGCCACATACCAGTCAGGATAGGAACCTCTGTAGGCTCGACGGAACTTATCTGTGTTCCACTCCCTGTATCCCCCCCCCCCACCTACCCTTTCTACTACTACTACCTTTCTTTTACTCTTCTCTCCCCTGCGACTTTCTTATCTCATTCTCAATACCTCATTCTTGATTCTGCGTATGGGCATGCTATGGGCTAGGCTCACAGATCTATATATGATATGCAGGGACAAAATACGGCAGTTAGCATGGACGAGGCGTGAGATTGCCGGTGCTTCATACTGACCCCGTATTAGCCGAATAATCCTTGTGTATTTTCTGAAAATGCCTTAAGTATGAGCTGTACGATTCTTATCTGTATTTTCTGTACTAGTTGTCTTTCTACCACTTGGAAAAAATCATAAATAAAGAATTTATAAAAAAAAAAGAAATAGCAGGAAAACTGTGGAGCGGCTTTAGAGCTTGTTTACACCATCTCCAGACCAGGACGTTTTTTATCTGGACCAAAAAGGCATACACATTAATTCCAATGGTAAAAATGAGGCTCATTCACACTATTGTGTTCAGTTCCAGAGCTGTTTTTAAAAAAAGTCCAGCATGCTGTATTTTTTCTCTGGAAAGCATCAAAACCAAATGCATGCAAATGCTCCAGGATGCACTGGAACGCAATTAAAACCCAAGCAAAGCCAATTGAGAAAGAAAACCAATTGAGAAAGAAAACCCAAATGAAAAACAAGCATACATGCATTTGCGGACATTTATCCAGATCTGGTCTGGAGATGGTGTAAACAAGCCCTTAAAGAAGAACTCTGTGAAGTTAAAAAAATAACTGTTGCCGTGGGGCTAACCCCACACTGCAAGGGTTAGCTGCTCGTTTTGGTCTAGGAGCTAAAATAAAAAAGATATACTCACCTGATCCTCTGTCCTGTTGCGGTGACCACTTTCCCCTCTCTTTGCAAGTGAATGGACATGATGTCACGGGTCCTTAGACTGCACGGAGCCCATTGGGAAGGGGCTGCAGGGCTTGGTCTAGCAGGCTGGTGGTACCGAGGTTCAGGTGAGTATATCTTTTTTTAGAACCTAGACCAAAACAAGCACTTAACCCTTGCACTTCAGGGGTAGCCCCACTGCAAGTGTTAATTTTTGTAACTGCCCGGATTTCTTCTTTAATGAATTTGGTACAGGACTTTCTAATACGGCCATAATACCAGAAAAGTGTTGCAAACACTGTATTGAATTGCTCCCTGCCCCCACCCAAGGTCTTGTGGCAGAAATAGCAAAACTATATGAATGTATGTACATAGATGAATTCATGCATTGGTCCATATACAACAATTAAACAATCAAAAACGATCTACAGTTAGTCCCAAACTTGTCAATCAGGGACTGAATGTGCAGCCTCACACCATTCATCCTTTTGCCTAGTCTACTTTGTGCTCTTGTTACCACATAGAGGCTGCTTCAGTGCCTGATGCCAGAACCTTTTTTGTCCTTCCCTGTTACAGTCAGAGTGTAACATAGTGTTGTATACAGAGTGTTATATCTGCCTGGAGCTCAGCTTCAACCTTTGTGCTACAATAGGATTCAGTATGAATTCAAAAAGTGTAGTTTATGCAATCTTTATTCTACAAATCTCTTTATTCTACAAAATGGAAACAGGAATTAGTTGTATTTGTCTTTAGCAGGCAATCTAGGTCTGCTTTTTACCAGCATGTCAGAACCAATTTTTTAATTGATGCATTACGGCATAGGAATTTTTGCTCACAAGCATTTTTCAGAGTGTTTGTAATATTGGCATTAGATTTATTGCTGTTGTACAGGTATGCTATTAGGGGTAGGATTAGCATATCTCCCAACTGTCCCTAATTCGGAGGGACTGTCCCTTTTTTGTTTTTCTGCACACAGCCTGCCTTAAAAAAATTTCATTAAAATAGTCAGTGACTACATAGACAATAAATAATTTGATCAGGAGTATGTAATGATCAATACAGCATAAAAGAATGTAGGGGTATATAATCTACTTAGAAAGCAGTGATCTAGAGTGTTTATGCAGTCCAACATACACTGTAGTGCAATGGTCAGGAGTATGAAATGTACAACATAGTGTATATAGTGCAGGGGTCAGGAGTGTGTAATGCAGAGTGCTGGAGTGATACTGTATGTATGTAATGAAAACAGCCCAAGGGTTTGGGAGTATGTAATGCAAGCCATGGGTCGGTGGTGCAACAATGTAACACACCGGCCAGTGAACAACCAAAAATTACCTCCTCCTGCCTGTACAAATCCCCTAGTACAAATCTCCCTCCTCTCTTCCTTTAGTCCACTCAGCAGATCTCATTGTATGCAATTTTTGTAAGCAAATTTATTTTGGTCAATGCATTGCAAAGTTTCATACCTTGATACAGTGGCGTCACAAGGGGTGTGCGGAGGGTGTGGCCTGCATCCGGGTGCCACCATTAGAGGGGTGACACCAAAATGACTGTCATTTTGGTGTCACCCTCAATGAAAAGTCGGGCACTCGGTCACGGACCAAGAGCCCGACAGTGTCAGGAGAGAGGAGGGGACCCGGCGGCATACCTCATCCTGCCGGGTGAACGTCCCCTACTCTCTCTGCCGGCGTCCATCACCAAGATGGCCGCCGGCAGGCGTCAATAAGACGGCCGCGCATGTGCAATGACGTCATTGCGCACGGCAACGTCATGCACATGTGCGATGACGTCACAGGGGGGTGTGCAGCCTCACACCAATCATCCTTTTGACACCCAGCCTCGGGACGCCCCTGGCTGGAGATTCTGCTGGTAAAAGCACTTCGTGTTGCAGGCCCAATATGCAGTCACTGGGGGTGATTTACTAACCTAAACACACACACACACACCAGGTGTGTGTGATTTTCACACAGCAAAACGTATTTATCAACCAAAAAGTCTCTAAAAGCATATTTCCACTAATGCCATATATGGAAAAATCATGCACATGATGCATATATAATGCTGTTTCACAGTTTAGACAAAAATGGTTAGCTCATGCATTTACATTCCTTGCATTCATCAACGCAAGCAACACAACATACAGCTAATTTACCCAACATCACCTTGGAATTCATTCAGGGCTTTGCACAACACACCTGCTGCGTGTGTACACATTACAAAGGTGTTTAGATTCCACCCATAGATCATGCTGGGAGGGAACACACTGCAGAGGTGTATACACATTCGTGGTGTGTTTATAAGGTTAGTAAATCAACCCCACTGTCTCACAATAAGCAGTAGCATTGTCAGCTTTTAGCTGGTCTATCAGATGGGAATGGCCAGTTGAAGGAGCATGCAAGACAGGGTGATCACACTGCTGCTAATTGCAAGGCAGTGCCTGTAACAGGAAATGTTATTAATGACAGGATCTCCAGGTAACAAACTTTGCAACAGGTTTACAAAAATTAGCTTAAAAGAGAACTATGGCCATACCTTTTTTGGCCATAGTTTTTTTAGGGTCACAGGAGGACATATACAGACCTAAAACTCAGCATATAGCAGGCTATTGCTCGCTATATGCTGACAGCGCAGAGCTGCGCTGAGATGGATCCCGACAATATTGTCGGAATGCACCCTGCTGCCTGATTGACAGCTGGCTCTGCCTTTCTAGAATTCCTGCGGGGAGCGGTGACTGACAGTCACTGTTCTCTGCAGCCAGATGATCGGGCAATTAGCGGAATGTAATCGCTCAGTTCTTGATCAATAGAGCCGACCTGTGACAGGTTAAGTGACACACGTCAGCTCTATTTATGGGGATTAGTGTATTTCCCTCTCCCCATAATTCTCCTTTAAGAAAACTGTATACAGTGGAGTATAGTACCAAGCATATTTGAAAATAGATTTTGGGGTTACATACACTTTAAAGATTAAGTGGTAGTATGAGGGCTTGGGATGACAGGGGTTTAGATTAGAGTTTAGAAAGAATATTTCTAGCAGGAATTACCTCAGGATATTTAGAAATACTATTATCCTTAGAAAGAGAACATTATGGCAGGACTCCTTGGCAAGTGGTACATCTGGCAGGGCTGACAACCGAGCACTTATTCTTTTTACAGTAAGCTGTCCAAAACCATTATGGAGAGCTCAAAATATTTATAAACACATTGCCATAACAACATTGAGCTGCCCGAGATGTCTACTTTGTGGCAGTGTTAATTTATCTGTAACATTTTCGTAAATATTTTATATGCAGATATATAAGTAAGGAATTTGGCAAAGGTAATGCTTGGGCACACTAGTATCATGCTACAGATTATGTGTGGTACATAGAGAGCTCCTCACTATTTACAAGGCTACCTCCAAATACATTTTTAATAGTAAACTAAAAGTGAAAATTATAAAACAATATGAGTGACTTGTTCCAAATACAGTGAAGAGATTTGTATAGACTTATATTAAAGTAAAAACTTATTTTAAGCTATTTCAAATACTGATTAAAATCATTCACAATGAATGCTGCTCCTGGATGTTTAAAAGTTTTAGTTTGCTGCAGAATCAACTGGTTCCCTGAGCACTGGTCCTGACTTTCTGTTTTAGAGTGACTCCTTTCTCGAGCAGAGTGCTATGCAGTCACCTGTGTGTGTGCTAAAAAACTGTGTGTCTCCACAAACACACAATGCAGGAGAGTCCTACCACACCTACTGGTATGTCACTTGCGGTGGGTGCTGTAGTGACTGCGGATGGCGCAGCTTCAGATTCAAGTACCGTGGAAAATCTTCAAGCAGTGATAATTTGATTGATGCACACACATCTTGTCACAATTGTTGGCAATGTTACGGTGCCAATCAGGGTCCCTTCATCAGGCATGACACAAAACATTGCTGACAAGATGTGCGTGCATCAATAAAATGATCACAAACACACACAGGGTTATTCACAAAAGGGTGAAGAGTTTGGAGAAGGCAGGAGAAGTGAACAATCTAGGACAAAATAGCTGATTTGGAAAATTTCTCCAATTCAGCTCACTTTCCATTTCAGCTATGTAGTTCTAGATTGTTCACTTCTCCAAACTCTTCACCCTTTTGTGAATAACCCTCACAGACACAACAAATCAAGCTACTCCCCTGGCCCCCTCTCCTCCCTTCTCCAAGCTAGTAAATGAATAGTTGTAGGAGTCTGCTCTGTCCTTTGTGATCTTGTGCTGGACAAGAAGTTCAGGGAAGCTGAGCTGAGAGACATGAAAGCAGCTGCTCAGAAACATTATGGTTGTAAGTGTTTGGGCAAAAATGTAAAGCAATGCTTTATTGGACAATGTGTATTTGTTTGATCTGGATCCATTATTGACAAAAATGTTTTAAAGAGTTTAATACTACTTTAAAGGATACCTCGGTTTTTATGGACTTCATAAATCTTGGAACAACCTTAACATTGGACATATTTGTCTATCACATTGGGCATGTTCGGGCAATATACTGTATGGATCTGTGGTTTTCAAAAGGTTCTCTAAAGGTGGTGTAAAAAATAAAAAAAAAACAGCTCTGACTGAAATACTCACCCATAATTCCAGAGCTGTCCCCTGCAGTACCTCTTCTTGAGCACAAGATGTCCTCAGTCTTCTGGGTTGAATGACACCCAGCGTTACTAAATCGGGAAGACTAAGGGGGTTATTCATGAAGGAGCCGAAGGATCCAGCCGTAGCTTTGACTGATCATTTAGCTTTCTTTGGCCGCCGGAGCCCTTTGGTTCAGTCGACCCAAAGGGCTGCTGTACAGGCTATTCACAATAGCCCGTACAGCAGCCAAGCAGCTCAGCCAACCCGAAAGCATATACTCTGGCTCAACTGAGCCGAAGTGAAAGCCAAAGCAGGGCGAACGGCCTGCCAAAGGCCGGCTGTTTGCCCCGTAAATGACAGCTGACATCACGGCTGGCTCTGCCGAGTTGTAATGAAAGATCAGAGGCCCCAAATGACCAGAGGCCCCAAATGGGGGCAATGATCTGTCATTAAATAATAACAACTGGGTGGAGGCGGCCGTGTCGTCATTGGCCGGGACCTGCTAGAAGACTCTAGCAGGTGCTGGCCAAAAGGAAACAGTTGGGTGAAGCTAGCTGTCACCTCTAGCTCCGCCCAATTGTTTATTTTGTATATATATTTCTTTATTTCTTTATTTTTTATTATTCTGATTTTTAACAAATTTAAAATCATTTAGCATTTTATTTATTTTTTCTAAGTTTTTTTCACTGATTTTCTATTCTGCTCGGTAACCACGGAGGTACTGAGCAAAATAGCTGAGCCGAATGCTGCCGAGCTGTTCACTGAGAATAGGGGCGAACAGCAGCGAGTGAGCTGCTGGAGCTTCGGCTCAGCTGATCCAGGTGTTGGATCGGCTGAGTCGAAGTCCTTCTGCACTTTGGCTCAGCCGAACATGCATAGCATGTAAAGACAGCCAAAGGCAGCTGATGTACAGCTGATTTTAGCCAATGTATGGCTGAAATCAGCCGTACAAGGCTGAAGTGAATAGCCAAACAGCGTTTGGCAGCTTAGTGAATAACCATGTGAGAAGTTTACTATTATGGCCCAACCTTACTATTATGGCCCCACCACTATTATGGTCCCACCTCCCACATTCACATTGTACTAGATCAAACAGTGGCTCTTCACGTCAGTGCTACTCTTTACATTCATAAGGACTGCCTAGAAACTGTTGTAATACAATCAACTATGCACCACAGAAGGTTTTTCTTTAATGTCCAGTTTGTAATTATAAACAACCTTCTCTAGGCTTGCAGACAGCAGACAATGGCTAAGTTCTATTCCAGTTAGCATTCTAGTTTGTTAGGTAAAGGAATCTTGGTCGAACAAATATGCTCACCACTTGTGGTCACTGTTAGCTTCTCCCAAGGTGTAGAGCTTTCGTCGAGCGTAGAAAGCGCTACAAAACGTTCAGGTGTGAACAAGGGCTTTGGCTGAGAGTCCTGGGTGCCAAGGTCACCATCCTCCACCGCGGCATTGGCTTACACTGCCACAGTATACACAACTGTTTTTTTGTTTTGTTAAAACAATGTTGCAGTGGTAGACTGTACAAATGGTCACCCAAACCCTTACCTCACTCATTGTCTTCATACACCTTTTTTTCAATGCCCAATTCACTTTCTCTCTCTCCTGGCAGGTTGTGGGCAGAGATAATGCAGCTAAATACATATCAGACAGCAGATTACAGTGGCAGGAATTACATATGAGTTTCTATTATGATTCATTGACTTATAACTCTGCAGCAGCCAACTGAATCTCAAGGAAACATGGTGCCTGTGCTAAAGTTATAAAGTTGCATTTATTAACAGTTTTTTTCCAATTTAAGGCCCATTCACACCACATCCAGATCATCTCCAGACCAGACCAGATTGTTTCCGGACCCAAAATGCACCCTGATGTATCCCTATGCTATTTCTGGCCTCTGCTCACACCAGCGCAGTACATTCCAGACCAGACCTGAAAAATATTGCATGTCTCATTTTGTCTGGTCTGGAAAGCACTGGAACGCATGAAAATGCAGCAAAAAAGCATAAAAAATTAATGCAATCACACTGGAACACACCTGAAGCCCATTTTAAGCTTTTAAAAAGCAGCTCCGGAATGCAGCAAAAAACACGGCAAAAAGCATTGCACTGCGTTCCAGATCTGGTCCAGAAAATGGTGTGAACCTGCCCTCAGGGCTAGTTAACACCAGCCACAGTGTGTTCTGGCCAGATTCTGTCTTCTGTACAGAAGACACTGGATCGCATTGCGGCCGGCTCACTTTGTTGTGGGGCAGAAGGGCGCATGGCGGTGCCATGCGATCGGCCACATGAGATCGAATGGCACATCAATGCCTGCGGTCCGTTCAGAAAAAATTGTGCTTTGCAGCATTTTTTTCTGACCGGACCCCAGGCATTGATGTGCCTTGCGTTCCCGTGCAGCCGATCGCATTGCAGCCGGAGTGCTTGGCTACAGTGCCATTGAGTTCAATGCACCACCATGCTCCCTCCCGCCCCACAACAAACTAAGCCGGCCGCAATGTGATTCACTGCGTTCTGGACAGAATTGGGCCGGAACACACTGTGGCTGGTGTGAACTAGCCCTTAGAGAAAAATAACTTTTTCTTTATTTTGTGTTTAAATGTCAGTGGTAGATGTAGCAGATTCGGCTAGCTTTTCAGAACTAGAGAGCAGAACATTGATATATAATTCGAATGTGTTCAGTCTTTTATGTAGAGGATTACAGAGAGTGGAGTGTGGAACCAGAGAACATGGCCTGAATTTTAGAATGCAATATTTAGTGCCATTCATAAAACAAGGATTACATCCAGTATTTTCTATTATTTTTCACCCGGACAGCTAACTTTACAAAGTGATACTAGGATGAAAATGTAAGCTACTTAGTGGTTAGCCTGTATCCCCAGTGTTAGAGTGCATATGCTCACATTTTACTGGAGTGTACTTTTATTGTAATGCACACATAATAATGGAATTGGGATAAGACCCAGTATTTTGCTGCTTGTGTTCCTGTTTTGGAGACTTTTTTCTTTCTTCTTGTGTGGTAATTGGAACAGGAAGTGGAAAAAAAATCTCTGTAATGGGGATACGGAAACATATAAAACCAAACAAGAAAGGTCTTCACTGGAATTTCATTTTAAATAATAACTGTTCACCTCTCTCCCCATTTATGGCACTTGATATGAATCATGGTTTCTTGACCTCTAGTAAGTCTACCAAATATAAGCCTGAAGAACCTTATCCTTCTTCTTATATAGAGATGATTGTTCTACAACTTACTGTGTACTGGAAATAGTGTGAGTCAGATACCTTCAGTAGGGTCACTATTCTCTTATTCTTCTTAATGTGGGTGTCAAATCATCAAATTCTCAAAAATGCTCCCATCCATATGCTTATTCAATAAAGCAAAGTGCACTAAACAAAAAACTTAAAACAGTTGCTGTGGATTACTGAACATTGCCTACTCCTAATGCTGTTTCCAGTGCTTTACTTACTAAACCTGGATGTCTGTACATTCAGTTTTCTATTTTACCACACAATTTCAGGTCTATTGACTAGTTGTTTTGTCTGTTTGATTTGGACAATGCTATTCACACAGGGTCTGCCATAACTCATCGCGGATTGTAAAAGTAACATGTTCATGTAGGACATCTATTAAAAAGCATATGCGTGAAATCATTTACAGGAAAAAGCTAAAGGTCATCCACAATTCAATGAGATCGTCAAGCAATGACTAAGTATAACCTTTACACTGTGGTCAATACCAGTTAATTGAACAAATATTACTCATAAAAATGGGGAAGGTGACTTCACTAAGAGCTCTTTGACCATATATAGCAAAGTGAACACATTCTATAAACAAAGAAAATGGAATCTAGAGAAGCGATTTTCTAACATATTAACGTATGTGCAAGTTTTAAAAGTCAGTATTCCCCTGGTGTGCATCCTTTTTTTCCCAAGCATTTACTGACATATATGCATTATTGCCAGTCATGTGAAATTTTTTTCTGATAAACCCCTCCTATTTTTTAAAGGCAAAATACTTGTCAAAATTAGTTTTATATCTACCCTATATTATAACCTTAATCCTATGTCCCATAAATGACTGTAATCTCACATTTAGATTACTAATTTGATTTGAGATTGTAGTCCATCACAGGAATGAGCTTAGAGCGGTGGCTACTTTACAACGCACACAGGGACCATGGGGAATAAAAGTAGTCACCCTCCAGAAGGAAGGACAGTATCAGCATGAATTCAGAGATGATTTGAGGATCTACAGCTGAGTGATATACCAATAGGATACATTTCTGTTAACAGTTAAGGTACTTGAATGTATTTTTAAGTTTTACCTCCTGAGTTTACTGTCACTTTAAATCAAAAAGGTTATACAGCGCTTTATCCAACTTATGGTATAAAAGCTTCACTCCTCTGCCTCTGGGCCCTTATATCTTTCTTGAATGCTCAACATTAATGCAATAAAAAAAGAGAAAAGGAAGACTCTGCATAGTGTAAAACCATTCAGTTTATTAAATAAAAACAATTAAAAGCACACCAACAATTTCCAATGATATTGCTAGCACTAGCTGATGCACTTGATGTCTTCTTTCTCTGATTTCTCAAGGAGCTAGGAGTGTGCAGCCAACCTTGAAGATGTCACTGACTCTCCCCTACAGGTTATATCACTTTCAGACTTCCTCACCGCTTCAGAGGAAGTCAGGAAGTGATGTGACGTGTAGGGTTTGGCTGAACACTCCTAGTTCCTAGAGGGGCCAGGAACTATAAGTCATATGACCGATGATAAAAATGTCTTCACTCAGCTTGATCAAAGCAAGACAGAATTAATTACAGCAGCTAACTGACAGTATATTGTCTCAAAGGAATTAGGAGAAAGTTATCTACACTGCCCTCTATCACAAACAGTCACTGGAAAGATACCGATCAAAGATGTATTATATGTTCCTGCTGTTGAAAGTAACTTATTGCCAGTAAAGAAGCTTACCAAGTAAAGATAGTAGTGATATCTATTATCCACAGGTAACAGCTATATTATCACAAAAGGAAACCACAGACTAGCTAAAGGAAAAATCACAAATTAACTGTATCAGCTGAAGTGCAGTAAATTGGTTAAACACTGTCACAGAGGAAATACATTTGAACTGTATCCACACCTGGCACTGTTGTCCTGACAACAGGAATCCTGAAACTTTTAGGAAGCCAGCAGAAGATGGGCATGCAAGTGACAAAAAATTGACCCATGCAGTCAAATAATTTCAGTTATGTAAAGGTACAAATGACCAGAAAACAGTCTGACGGCCCCTGGACTAAATTCAATCAGTTGTATGTGGGCCTATGAAAGCTCAGACTCCAGGAAAGAAGAAGTATTTTCTCACATTCATTCAGGATTCTTAGAGTAGCTTGTCCTCTACCTCAGGGGTAGCCAAACACTGGTCTTCCAGCTGTGGTGAAACTACAAATCCCATGATGCATCTCTCTTCAGGAGTCATGTCTGTGGCTGTGAGAATGTTGCAATGACTCATGCGATTTGTAGTTCCACCACAGCTGGAGGACCAGTGTTTGGCTACCCCTGCTCTACCTGATACATAGCAAAAAGCATGGTTTTGCTGCTTTCACATACATACTAAAGGTTAGGCGTTTTTACCTTAATGCAGTACAAAAGCAGACATTTCCCAGCACACTTACCAGCCAGCCTGCAAAAACAAAACAAAAACAAAAAAACAACAAATTAACCTGTCTAACTTTTAGGGTTAAAGTTGAACGGCATCCAGAAGAAATCCTGTGTGACGAAATTGGTCAAAGAGCAGCTGGACGCTGAGTTCATTACGTGGGAGGACTAGAGTTCTGAGCCCTGCTGAACATGTGATTGTTTTTATTCTATTAATAACGCACTGCTTTTAAAGACTTACTGCACAATGAGTTTTTACTTTTTTTTGGGAGTGGATGAGGAAACATATACTTCTGGATGGTGGAATTGAACATGATGGCAGCATAAATAACAGAGGAGTGCAGAGCTGGAGATTTATACTGCACCGAATGCTGTTTGACCATCTTGTAAAAGAGGTCATTATCCTGTGGTGAGTGTCGATGTGTATACGTTGTATGCAAAGTGGGTGTATTAACACTGCTGTGAATAAAAGACATACGGCACCATGGGATTGAGAAAAACATTTTGCACATTGTGGGATGGACACTGATTTTTTGGATTAAATTCACTTTTTATGTGTTAGATGTTGTTACACATCGAGATTTACACTATATGTAATGGTGATAAATGAGAAGCTCACAGTGAATATTTGAGTCATGGGGCAATATTTTCACTTTGTAATATATAATTTTTGGATTAGTTTATTTATTTGTTTCACTTTATTAATTTTACACTGGTATTTGAAGGTTTATATACTTTATAGGTGCATCTATTCCTATTTTGTAGCGCAGTGCAATCCAATAACAAATACGAGAAAGGAGTACTACCTTTTAGTACAGCAGCTCAATAGGTGCACGTTAATTCACCATAAGCGCAGATCCCATGTTTGTTTAATTGATATTATGGTTAAAGACATAGGTATTATTTGCACAACTTTTGCAAAATATGTGTAAGCCACACTGCTTTGTCAAGGCTCCTCTATGCAGTGTGGTCCTAACTCTAATCTATGAGAGCCTCCATCTTGGAACATATATAGCAAAGGATAAATTGGGTGCAGATTTGCCAGAAGGTAGTCTAAGCCTCCCTAAAGGCACAGGGACACACCAGAAGCTCCGCACATCACAATGGGAGCTGAAACCCCCAGTGTGTCCCACACCAAATCCAAGTGAAACAAATGGCAAACGCATTCATCAATTCATGACTGATGAAGACACCCGCAAAAAGCCATAGGGGCTAGCTGTTTGGGGACCAGCTAGAGAAGGAGGAAATAAAAAAGCTTAAAGAGTCTACACTAATAAGGACTCTTAGGTTCACTTACAGTTTTCAAAAACATATTGTACTGATACTTTCTAAATATAGTTGCATAGGTATTCTTGTGTTTCTTTTAACTCTCTGCCCTGCTTATTATAATAAGAAATTTAAAGTTGAAAAATAAAACAAATAAGGGACTGTAGAAAAGTGTTTATTGAATGAAAAGTGATAAAATGTAAAAACAAAAGTATCAAGAAGATCTTTTCCGAGTCAAACAGGCAAATTGTCTCATCCACTCATATGTTTTCAATTCACTTTGATTGAGTTATACACATTTACCAACTGTGATGCAGACATAGCGGCACTGCACAATACATTAAATGTAAATCATCCTTGAACACTAGTATCTTGTCCTTTGGGCGTACGATAATAAACTATTAATTTTCTCAGCATCAACTACACACTGGATATACATTGTAACCAATCAACCTAGTATCTACAGAGTAACTCAACATTCTAGCATGCATATGCTTTAAAGAAGAACTATTGTCTCTTTGACACATTGGATATTGTTTTAAAAATAGGGAACGTTTCACATTTTCTAATGTGCAAATAAAGTCTTCTGTATGGAAGTTTAAACAAGTACCAAATTCAGTGGCTATATAATGCACAACACACAAGTAAATCGAAAACTTCCTTTACCTTCCTTGCCTGAGCCAAATTCTCCTTCATTTGTGTCTCACATGCTTTCCCTCCTAGACACTGCAGCTCACAGTGGGAGGGTTTCAGCAGCAGAGGCAGTGCTGTCAATCTAGAAAGCAGTGGCAGGACTAGGTGTGGCCAGGTGATGACTAACAAGCTACAGGCTTGTGAATCAGCAGTAAAACAGCTGATAGCCACGACCTCTGCAACATCTTCTCATTCCACTATAGTAAAAGCAGGCACAGCATACATATGTTTGGCAACACTGCTCTTAATTCAGGGGCAGTGCAGCATCACTGCCACACCATCACAGGAAGCTGCATTAAGTGGATATCACTAGCAGGCTGAACAGGTATTTGTGGGACATTGCAAAATAACTAAGAGAAAACTGTAAACTCCGATGACTTACATTTAGGTGCAGCAGCAATTTTTTTTTAAGAGGAGACCATAGTTGTGCTGTAACATAGCCAATTAAAATTTACCTGACAGCTGCCTCCGTCACCATATTATAACATATAACAGCATAACGTAAAGCCCAACTCTGGGTAAAAGTGTATCTTTGTGTTTTGAATGCATGGGGGAGGGTAAGAGCCTCTCAGGTTTTTATGACCTTCCATGTACCTGTTGGTGAGATAAAATGTAAGGAGACATTTACATCCGATTACCTCTGATCTGTCCCATTCAGGTCCGTCAAAATGGTATTCTGTTCCTGTGTTTTGGTAATCATCTGGAGGTAATAATCCAGAGTTTACATTCAACTCCCCATAGGATAACATTAATCTTCCGATCTAAACTGACAGTTGGAATACAGTCTGAAAGGGACCTTAGTGGTCACTCCATTATATTTGTATGATAAAGCTTACGTGATGACCAGAATGTTGTTCGGCAAAAGCAGTTCAAGCATAATCAAGGCATGTTGGCAACTTGACTCATGCAAGCTGTGTCAAGGAGATGAAGTAAAAGATGAATGTCAAGGAGATGAAGTAAAAGTAAAACCTGGATTTGTATTCTGTATTCTTTGTTATCCTGTTTTTATTTATTCTAGATACATGCATTTTTGCAGGGTGTACAGGTAAGTAAATTACTAAAGTTCTTGATAACAATTACCACTATTTTAGAAATGTAACCAAAACATTTTGTATACATCTAAAACGTTTTTTGTTTTTCTTTATTTCAGTAGAAAAGAAGTTAAAAAACATTTAAAATTCACGATTCTTTTTTTCTTTAGTCCAGGGTTCTAAACAAAGTGCTTTTAGTGCCAAGTCTAAAAAAAACCTCAGTAATACTTTCAAAGAGATGAGGCAACATCTACAGTGTCTACAACGGCGACATTCTGTATCTTTTCCAGATAACTTGTGATTTAACTGGCACTTTCATTATGTTTGAACCTGCACTACCCATTATATCTTAGACTGTCTACATAGGCGGAAGACATGACTTGTGCACAATAGTCCACTGTGACCTATCAAATTGCACTGGAAGCTGACTTAATGGATTAGAACAAGGGCTTCCAAACGTGAATGGAAAAATAATGTGCATCTTTGTGCCCTGAGGCAATGTCTAACAGCTAATGATTTCAGCTACCAAAGCGTATTATATACCAACATGCTAAGTGTTGTATATAAAAGGCATTGATAGGGAACTAAGCTTGTGTTGTTAGTACAGGTAGGTCTTAGTTATGTTAAGAATTTTGTGGCTTAATTGCAGACAGAATTTTTTCTGCTTTGTGAAATGTTACAAATACTAAGCCTATCATACAATTGTGTCATAAAATGGTTTCAAACTACTTATTTTTAGATTGCTGAGATACTATTCTGCACACATAGTGGGAATAGGAGGAAAAAACATTATCCCTGGAATTCATAAAGAGTGTCATAGACATTGAAAACCTGTCTCCAGTTCATGCAACAAATTACGGAATTTGCAGCAGATTCTTGTAACTGTTGGTAAGGTATAAATGAATCTGTTGTATAATTTTGTCTCTGACAGAATTTTGCCTGCGAGTTAATACTTACGCATGGGACACAATTTACTCCTCTATGGAAGATGTCTTATTTACCTCCATTTTCAAAAAATAGCAGTATTCCTCAATGAATTTGTCTCAGCCATGCGTCATAATGTGTTAAAGTGTTGCCCATAAGAGCTACCTTAATTTGTTGCATGTGTTGGAAATAGCAACAAAACTCACACAGTTTTCATGAATTAGCACAGGATTTTCTAATATGGCCATAACACCAAAAAAGTGTTGCAAATATTTGATTGAATTGCCCCCTATCTGTGGTAAAATTATATGTGGTGCATGGGGCACCCACACTGGTGCTGGAGTCTGCATGAGGTCACAGTATTACCTAACATTGAGGCTTTTTGACAGTGTTCTTTATCATATTTCAACCATAATGATATTATAGGATGGTAAGCTCACATTAGCCGATTTAAAGAAAAATAACGGTACACCTTAAACAACAGCCCCCTTCCCCCTTCATTATTGATCTCCAGGAATAACCAAATTAATTTCTCAAGTATATACCAAGAGAATAGCTCCTGTATATTATGGGGCCCCATAGTAAAATCATTATAAAACCACCAGCTCTCCAACCTTCATAATAAGGGAACTTCCCCAACTGAGATCTAAAACAATAATTTGTTTTAATCTAAATAACTATCTGCTCCTATAGCAGGCTGATGTTTCCTGAACTCTAAACACGGCTTTCATTCTTTAAGTAAAACTCCAGGCAAAACGTTTTTAGTAAAATGTTCTGGGTAAAAATAAGTTAACTTTCATGTATGCCACCTACAGGATTGCTGCCCTTTCTTTTTTATTTACATTTTCATTGATGCCATTTTCATTGCTAATCTTCCAGAGTGCTGACTATGAGAGCTTTGGCTCTCATGCGCAGAAGCCGTACTTTTGTTTATCCACACCTCCTCTCTCCTTTTCTATTTACAGAACACCTTTTATGTTTTAATAATAGTCCACAGAATACTAGTCATGGGATAGCACAGAGGAGCAGTGATATATAAAAAATAAAGAGACGGACACTCATATAACATTGAATGGGCAAAATTGGCTATGGTGTTTAAGGGATAACCCAAATTTAAATAATGAACATTAAATAACCAAATAGGCCTTTGACGGAATAAATGTCAGTCAAAGTACCGCAGCGCTGAATACTGAAAAATGGCCTGGATGGGAAGGGGGTTTAACACCGCGGATGTCAACTGGTTAAAGGCACAGACCCAGCCATATAACCATAACAGATAATCATAGCACAATGTCCATCCATGACTAAACTGGATGACTAACCCCCACTAAAAAACACCATGAGGAGAAATAAACAGAAACTTGAGAGTGTGAGCTGCAGTTCGCATGCTTTAACCTGTCTGATAAGCTGCTGCAGCTGAGGGTGGTAAATTATGCTGTGAATTGCACGGCAAAAGCCTGTCCAAATTGACCAACAGTGTGTTGTTGCTGAGGAAAAAATCAACATGCACTTTCACCAATAGGAACCTGCAAAATAAGGGGGGAAAGAGGAAGAGAAGCAAAGCGCCCTCTGTACTATCCCATGGGGTCCACGCATAGTGTTAGTGAACCTAACATTCTGTGAATGGACAAAATACAAAGGAAGAGTGGAAAAATGCCAATATGAGTTCTGTGTATGAGAGTTGCAGCTCTCATAAGCACAGCTCCAGAAGTATAGCAAGGGCTATAATATCCAACATCAATGAGAATGTAATAAGTATAAATAACTTCATCTATCTTGATATTAGGCTCTTGCAATTCCTTGGACAGTGGAACATGGTGTAAAAAACAGCTCCCTCGTATGTATTTCAGCTATGTATTTAACCGTTTACCTGGAGTTCAGTTTTATTGTATTGCCAAATGGTACTGTTGGCTGTATATATCACAATATAGGCAGAAGATACCAGGTCTCTGCAGGGTCATATTCAGTCATCATGATACCCCAAGCACACATAAATGAAGTTGCCACTTTTTGTACGTTCCCCCCCTGTGTCATTTTTATTCTAGTAAAAGTGAATGCACTTTCAACAGTATAGACCAGTAAAGATTTCTTTAGGTTTCTGAAATTATAGTCTTCTGACTTCTTTTGACTCCTCTAAACATGATTGACATTATGTAGCCCAAAGCCAGTTGAAGGATAATGATGACTTTAAACAATTTTGTCCTGACAGCCCCCCTTTCTTTCTTTCTTTCTTTCTATTCTAACTCTACCCTCTTGTTCATAGCTTAGACAAGCAGGCAACCCAGTCCAGGAACTGTGACCTACAGGGCCTCTCCCAAGCCAGTGGGGCTGTGCATGCTCAGATTTTCTCCTTAGGTCCTGAAGAAAAAGCTAGCTAATTGCAAACCTGTAAACCAATGTAAACATCACTTTGGGTTCACTGATTCTTTAAGAAAGAATGACATATATTTTATATACACTAACAAATCACATCATATATTAGTCAAAATACCACGCTTGTGTAGAAAAAGCAAAAGAAAGAGCAAAATCATGCTATGAAACCCCAGGAATTTAGGAAAGTAATTGCTAACACTGAGTCATTCTTTTGACACGGTTGATAAAATCTGAATGTATGCTGCCTGTGCTGATTACTTGTCACCAGTTGTAACAGTCATATACTCCACACAGGTCTAGGACTTGCAGGTCCCTCATCAACCAAAACACAGATGTTTGTATGCCAGTAATTCTGTAATGGAACCACAGCTGCCTCACATATGGTAGCTTTAAATAGCCCTTTTGTCCAGTTATTTATTGTTATATCAAGCACAATAATTACTTTTAAGCTTTTTAGTTGTCTTATGTTTTTGTGTGTGTATGAATTAACAAAAAGAAAAAAAAAGTAAATAATATTGCTATTACAAATTTTAAATTAATATGTCAAACACAGGAGTGTCAAACTGTATTAAAGACATTAGAGTACCTTGTGTGAGAAGAATACTGATTTTGTTCCAAAGCATTTTACATCTAGGGAGACAGTTAATGAAGAAAAGGGATTTATAATCCTGTTCAGGCATTGACTGGCTATGACCACTCCTGGATTAGGCCCTCGAATTGTTGTCTGTTACCCTGCTGACAAGATTCACCCCTGTGTTTGTCCTGGTAACAATTGTCACCATAAAAGAAAGTAAGGGGAAATCTAAAATTTTAGAGTTCACCAGAGCATCGAGTGGGGACACCTGGGTGGATGACAACTGACTAGAATTGGAATATCCCTTGCTTTCCTTCTCTGTTGCATTTGCAGGACAGAAAGTGAAAGGAAATTCCCCCAATGTGCCATAAATAGCATAAAATAACCTGATAGGTGCTTTAGCCCATCCCTTCTTAATCCAAAACAATAAAACAAGTTTTGACTATACATACACTTTAAGTACTTTCACAATCACTGACCCGGGACAAGTATGTGAATAAGAAACTCAAAGTGAAGTCAATATTTTTAGAAAAATAAGTGTCACGTACCTAAGCAGAGATCGAATGGATGAGGGGGCTGCCCTTGCGGCTCTTGTCCAACACTTCTTGAAAGTGGGGACAGGGAGCATGTGAACACAGAGTAGCATAAGTCCAGGAACCCAGGGGATCAGACTGGAACAGGAGATAGAAGCAGGTTGAGGATATAGTCCAAAGTCAAAGCCATTTTGGCCTAGATTGTTCACTTCTCCTGCCTTCTCCAAACTCTTCACCCTTTTGTGAATAGCCCTGTTAATTTTTATTGTTGAAGAACGTATATCTTGATTACATTTTTTATTTCAGTCTGGCGTACAAGTTTAGGGCAACTCAAAAAACACGCTGCTGATAGTACACAGAACTGGAGAGGTGGGTGTACATACCTTCAGAAGCTTTTTATGTCCAGGCTCTGCTCAACTGTTGTCCAGTTCTGATCAGAAAAAGCTACTTTTTGGCTGTGTAGAAATCACAGAGAAGAATTTTAGTTTAATGAATTTATATAGCACCAAACTCCAGAGACAATTTTATCTTAAAAATGCATTCAAGTTCCCTAACTATTAACAAAAATATAGCTTATTTGTACATTACTTAGCTGTAGATCCTCAAATCATCTCTGAATTCATACTAACACTGCCCATCCTTCTGCTCCAAGCTCTCTCCTGTGATAAGACTATAAATTCAATACAAATAAGTAAACTAAACATGAGATTGTAGTCCATAACAGGAGTGAGCTTGGAGCAGTGGCTACTTTACAACACACACAGGGACCATGTGGAACAAAAGTAGCCACCCCACAGAAGGAAGGACAGTATCAGCACAAATTCAGATACAATACAGATACAGATACAATTTGTGTATCAGCCGAGTGATACACAAATAAGATACATTTATGTTAATAGTTAGGAAACTTGAATGCATTTTTAAGATTTAACTCTTGAGTTTAGTGTCAATATAAAGCACGTTATTGGTTTTCAGGGGCAAATGGTGAGGCAGCCATCTTGGACATGCTCAGTAGACTATCCTACTAGGGCTAAGGAGAGCAAACCAACCTACCGGCATTTCTTTGGAGTGTGGGAGCAAAGCCACATAAGCACAAGCAGATCATGAAAACTCTAGTTTCCTGGCAAACCTGGATTCAAACCTCAGGGACCACAGTGATCCAAGGCAGAGGTGCTAACCATTAAACCACAGTTCTGCAGACATTTTAGGCAGAGTTGGGGCTCAGAAAGTTGGCAACAAATAATTTGGATATTGTTGTGAGTAGATTTATTTTTTTAAAGGTCACAATACATGTTACAATATGACCATACAGTCTTTGTACAATCAGCTTTAGAATTACAAATACTGGGTAACATGATAACCTACCTAACCTATGCAATCAATCCGTATCCATATCAGGTAGGCTCTTACACTACATAGTTGTGGAGATTGTACAATCTAGCATAGTTTTCATACTCCACTTTAGTTGTATATGGTTGCTTTCACTAGACTATTACATCTTCCTTTAACCTTTGTGTAATTTCCTATCAGCTTATGTCATCAAGAATTTACAAATTATCTTGTACTTTTAAACATTTCCATGTACTGTTTATCCCTTGAAAAGCCATCAAAACACATTCTCTGTATAACTCATTACTTGAATACTTGAATGAGCATCTGCA
>NW_017307050.1:339917-380059 GCF_000935625.1 Nanorana parkeri | reverse complement strand
TTTTTTTTAAAAGAGCTCCTCCACTCAGAAAACAGCACTCTTAAAATTATTTGGATAGCTACTGGTTATTGCCAGTTTTTTTGTTCTTCAATGCAATCTCAATTGTGTTTATAAAAAATGAGGTGTATATGACTGGAGTATAATCAACATATCCAGCAAAATTTACTAAATTCAGCCTATGCTGAAGTGCTTTTAGCAGAGTCTACAGTAAGTAACATTTACTAATTATTTCGAATTGGTGATTTTGCATGGAGTGATGAGTGATTAACAAATATATGATAGGTACATTTTAGTGAATGCCCAGTTGCAATACATATGTGAGAACGGATTTGTAATTCTGTTTAACCACTCACCCACCCCTGCCAGAGAGTACAGCCCAGTCCATTACCATAGTTGTTTTCCACTGTGTTAAAGCAACACAGCTTGGTCAAGTACCTTGCCCAATCTGTGATGGGTAGTAAAGGAAGAGCAGATTACAGATTTTTGCTATGAGCTACTTTTTGAGGCTTCATCGTGTGGTGCACAGTACTACAGTTCTTTGTGTGACTATTGGTCCTCCAGCCATGATGTAGACAGGCCCCAGGTCCTCCAATCATTGCAGTGATTGACATTCCTGAGGCTGTGCCTGTAATAATATTTGTCTGTGAGTTATCAGTCATGCAGTAAGTGCATCTGAATCTAGGCTTGTAGGCAGCAGCAAGAGCACACATCCAGGGGGAAAATGCTACTTCTACATAACACCAAGGCAGTGATCTTATCCTAGCATAGGAAGTTCCAGACAGGAGTTCATGTGGCAGGATCACTAGTTAAAATGGAGAAACTATAAACTGCAAGAAAAACAGGATATTCACACCAGAACGAATTGTTGCAAGCTAACAGGCACCATTTTCTTGAATGTGGGTTACCATACGCTTTAAATGTGGTTTTATTATAATTGCAGCTATTGCTGATCTATAAAGAGACCTTGTTGCCAGACAATTCATTATAACAAAAATATTCCCATAGGATTATATATGCATTAAATGTGATCTATGGATGTTATATTCCTATAAATCCATCTAAAATCCCTGAGACATCTGCTGGGGGTCATCATCTTGGATCTGATGTCAGCAGACCCAAAGCTGTCACTCAAGTGACACTCTATAGTATTCCCCTACAGTGCTATCCCAGCAGCTACATAATTTGGTATGTAGGGAGACGAGGGAAAGGCAGAGAAGCCGGTGTTCTATCAAAGTTTGCGACTACGTTGGAATGTGTGACCGGTGACATGGTCACACATTCCAACATAATCCCGCCCACTTTGACAGCATTGAAATGTGTGATCGGCTCACTGCACAAGTGCGGGAACAGCTGATCAGTCATAAAATTTCACGGCCGAGATGCCGCTACCTCACTTGCGTGGCTATTGCGGCCATGTTTAAAAACAAGAATTCAAACGAAGTATATATTCAATCAATAACAAAGATACAGTTATTGTGGGTATCTTAAGAATATTATTTATTTATATTTAACTTTACTTAATATTCTTAAATATTCTTAACATCCTTAAAATACTGCCAATCACACATTTCACCGCTGTCAAAGTGGGCGGGATTACGTTGAAATGTGTGACTGCATCACCCGGTCACACATTCCAACGTAGTTACAACTTTGATAGAACAGCTGGCCCAGCGCAGAGAATATTTAGACACTCCAAGTAGAGTGTCTAAGTAGAGAGGCCATAATGTGCAAAGAGGGAGGGTGCCATGATGGGAAGTTGACAAGTCCAATTTTGTTCAAGATTGCATTGCAAGAAAAAAAAAATAAGGAAAGGAAAACACTGCAAGCAAGCATTTAAAATACTTGATTTAAAAAATATTTAAAATACTTGATTTTTCTGCACCCGCAAGCACATGTAACAGGGTCTCTTTAAATAGTACAACTCTTGCTCTGGACCATCAAACATCAGGGTGCTAATGCCCAAAGGAAGTGGTCCCTATTAAATCAATTATATATCAAAGGACCACAAACACAAATTCTGAGCCTCTGGTCCAAGCAGCACATCGGAAAAGAAATATTAAAATACTTGTAGTAAATCACAAAAGCAATAACAAAACCACAAGTAAACATTACAGTATGAGTACATTTATATCCCAAATGTATTGACTTCTACCATCCAAATCATTTTCATGGGACATTTCTGTACTCATTTTACATTTTCATTATATCAAATCCCATCCCCCATATAAAACAGTCGGCTTGGTTTCTAGACATTACAAATTCCTAAGGATTGTTGCACTTCTGCAGAAAGAAACACCTGTGCAGAGCCTTTGCACTCCAGTACCTAACTTCATTCCACAAAAATGATGTGGGAGGAATTAGATTAACATGGAGTCAGCTCAGGCAAGAGCCGAAAAGACGACAACTTTCATCTATTGCACACATGCCTGTAAGATTTTTTTTAAGCCAGGAGAAATCACTTCATTGAATTATATGTCTGGAAAAAATGATGTGAGGGGTAGACTTTGCTTCTGGTAGAATCCCCGGCGGACTTTACATTTTGAAGTCATTTGTGTTTCAAGCCAGCAAATGTTAACACAGTAAGTACAGCAGATTTATATCAGTGCATTACTCCTGAGTTATTTCCTTTACACTTTTATGTAGATAAATCTCAACAGTTTCATTTTGTTTGCTTGTGGAAATGCTCTTTCCATTTCTTTGATGCAGGGGAATCAAACATCCTCATACAATATAATAAATATATAACAACAAAAAAAAGGTAAAAGGGCAAATCACCAATAGAATATTTCTACATTTTTACATTCCTCCATTTTAATGATTTAGTTTCCTGGTGCCCAACTTGCTGCCTTGGGGACTCATGTGGCCTTTTGGCACTTTGTTGTGCTGGCCTCTGAGCCCTTCAGACAATATTGGATATATTTATAAGCAATTTGCAGAGCCATTCATCCTCCAAAACTCTGTGAATTCTCGTTCTGTGCCAATGGAGTCACAAAATTAACTTTGTTAGTAAGTTGAATGTAATATCACAAAAATAACACAATTAGGTTGCGTTTTGCCGGATGAATGGCTTTACAAATTTTTTATACATACACCATTATGTGTTGTCCATACCTGGGTACTTGCCAGTGAGGGAAAATATACTTTTCTAGGTTCCAGCAGCTATTTTTGTTTTGTTTATTTCTTTAATTATATATTTTTTCTGTGTTGCCCATCCTATTTCTCTTTTTATGTTTTTTGTTCCTCTTATTTTTCAATGGCACAAGTAGTTTCTAATCCTTTCGCTGCGGCGCTGTATACCATATGGCACTGGCTGTGGGACCTTGTAAACAGACTCATGGTGGCTATAGTTTTACAATGGAAGCAATTCTGGCAGCTGAGCTGCTGCCAGATTGCTTCCACGGGCCTTAAACTAGTCCCCCCTACCCGACATCTCCTGCCTTGCTTCACAGGCTCCGCTACCCCTCCTGCAAGCCCAGGACCAGCATCGCGGGTGTTGGCTGGGAAGCAGGGAGAAAAACCAGTGAACCCCCATTCTCCAATCTCCTCCCCCCTGAATAAAGCGACACTGATTGCATCACTTCCAGATTTTAAAGCGCTACCTATGGACAATTTGGGGTACTATATTTTGTCACCATTTCACGGGTGCCTGCAATTTTGAGCTTGGCATGCTGGATATCTATTTACTCAGCACAGCCCCATGTTTTATATTTTAGAAAAATATTTGATATTATATTATGTTTTTGTGCACTATAATTAGGTTAAGTGAATTTTTTCACCTAAATTTGTTACTGAACCTTACTGAAATGAAACTGTCACCATTTTATTTTATATTATCTGTGCTTTTATAACATGTGTGCAAAAAAAAAAAAATGCTCTGGCAGCGAAAGGGTTAAATGAGCTCTAGGGAGCACAAATATGGAAGCATAAACTTGTCAAAAGACTATAATAACAGTAATCTCTAGCAGTTTTTGTACTGTGTCTCCAGTCAATGACTGTCTCCTGAAGCATGCCCCAACTTTTCAACAACTCCTATAGCATGTTCATAGTCCCTGAACATCTCTTGTAGCATGTCTACAACCTTTGACCATCTCCTGTTGCATGTCTGCACTCTATGACAGTTTCTGTAGTATTAGAATCACTGAGTATTATGTGCTGCCCTTTAATGATGTCAGGGGCTGCAATTGAGGCCCCCTATATCAAGAAAGTTAACCACCACTGGTATAGGCCTTAATATCATATATCTTTATGAAAACAACTGCACTGAGTGCACATTGTCATAAACTGATATTCTCTTACAAACCACTATGATTTGTCCTTGATCAATTGTCTGCATTTTATGAAGTCCATGTAGGCAGTTCAGGTTATGACTGTTCAATAAATCATGTACATAGTACATGATACATTAACCCATAGTGACCAATCTAAACCATATACAGTCATCGCCTGACTACAGTAAACTGGAATCTGTTTTTCCTCCGTTTCTGTACCCTCTGGGATCAGAGTGTCTGACACAAAATATTTAATAGCACTTGAGCTGGACTGCAACCATATTTTATTTATAATTGTATTTTCAATCTACTGCCCATCTCTCAAGCATTAACAATGTCACTCTTTTCTTTAGTGCACTATGTAGTCCTTAGCTGCAGAGCTTCTCTTCCTATGCTGTATGCCAATGGTCTCTGCCAGGGGCTGGACATGTGCACCTTATATTTGGCATGCCAAATCAGCATGAATGGCCTATGGCAGCCACACAGAACCTTCTAGGACCACACACACGCTTCCCATTAAATTGGATTTGGTAAGAATCTTGACTTGTAGTACTTGGCTAACTACTGACATTGCAAGTTCCACTCTACAGTTTAAGAGAAAGGAGACAGGAAGACATATTGAAGCATTCAGAGCATTGCCCATTTAAAAAAAAAAAACGAACACAAGTTATTTTATAATACACATCTGGATACTTGTATTATGTAAGCACAATAACTAAATCTTAAATTGACTTTAAATGTGGATGTCATTTCCAGAGTCATCCTCAGTATTTTTAGACCTGCAGTTTTTCTTAAAATAATACCCAATATTCCTGCTATGAAGTTTCTTGTTCTTGTGCTCTTAATAGGGAGATAACACTCTCTCTTTTTCTAATTTGTGCTCCTGTGCGTCACCCTGTCATGGAGACTTGTGATGGAAACTACAAGAGGCTGTTTACTAATGTTAACTAAAATAGTTTATGATACACAGTGCTTTGACAAATTCAATGCCATTTAGTTAGGGTGTACATCTACTTTAGAGCCTAGTTCTAGCAGGGATGCACCGATACCAAGTACTGTACTCGGTACAAGTACAGATACTTTTCGAGCTACTAGACTAGAGAAAAATTCAAAGGTTAGGAGGCAGCTGTCTTATGTAAGGAGCACACGGAGCTCCTGGGATTTGTACATCTCTGTTTTAATGTATGATTTTGTTTTTATAAATATAAATAAAGGGATGCACTGATACCATTTTTGCAAGTATTAGTACTTACCCAAGTACTTACAAATACAAGTACTGATACTTGACCAAGTACTTACAGATACAAGTACTGATACATTTTTGTTTATTGCCATGTGACAGTTTTTCTAAAACAATACAGACTAATGATTTCAGGACAGTGGTGGAGCGCCAGAGCCAGGTCCCAGCTGCAACCACTGCAACCTTGGTAGCTCTCATGAAAATGCCAAGTATCGGCACTGGTATATGAAAAGTATCGGTGCATCCCTAATTTCTAGGGAAACAGAAATCTTCCTCTGCAAAGGGGCTACACTAACACTGCAAATGTTATCTGCACATTAATGTCTGGGGGACCCATGTAAAAGAGTTTTTTTTACCCGATCCCCACTCTTGTATACTACAAGACCCGCAGCCTTTTCCTCCTTGCACTCTGCACTAAAGTCAGGAGTTAAATCTTAAAAATACTTTAATACTTTCAAATACCTTAACTACCGTGTTTCCCCAAAAATAAGACACGGAAGCATCGGCTTATGCGGCTCTGCTCCCTCCGGTGCCGTCTCGATTCCTCTAGAGCTGACTTCGTTGGCACCGCTGATTCTCTCCTGCCTCTCCCGCGGCTCTTCAAGTTCCCCCTTATTTCACCACCGGCCCAGGGAATGATCACAACTAGGTCTTATTTTCAGGGTAGGTCTTATTTTCGGGGTAGGTCTTATATTTTAGCAGTTCTCAAAAATAGTACTAGGTCTTATTTTCAGGGTAGGTCTTATTTTCGGTGAAACAGGGTATTAACAAAAATGTATCTTATTTGTGTATCACTCGGCTGTAATACCCAAAGGTTTCCTACCCACGACGCAAGTGTCTTTCTAGATGTCTAGGTTCCCTCTCTCCTGTTGGTTCACTGGTTGGACACTACACATGGGACATGGCTGCTTGGAGATTAAGGTTTGTGTGTATGCTTAATGCTAGAATTCCCAGACAGAACAGTTGAAAAGGTTCCTGGTGGTCAAAACAGAGGTGTCCTCTTGGAATGCTTTTCTTGAAACCTGAAGTCTTATCAACAAAATATTTCACAGATCATAGCAGCAAGTGAATGAGATGAATGAATAGCAATGTTTGGTGGGATTCAGATGCCACCTCTCAGGACACAGTAGTGACGTAGGGGGATGGTGGAAGGAAGTACTGTGATCTGGGATGCAGACATCTAACATCTTGAAAGTGTGTCAGATATAAAGATTCTGCTACACACTATAGCTCTGTAAGAACATGAAGACCTGAGTAACAGGTGTGTGATAGCTGAGTATTAATCATCTTCTTTTGCATGCTGCTTTTATGCACAGTTTTTTTTGTTTTGTTTCAGCAAAGTCACATTAAAGTGCATGTTCAGCCAAAACATTTCTCTGCATTTAGGAAAAACTGCAAATGGGTTGTAACCTGTCAAGTTTTTTTTCAGCTATCTAGAGATCTGTTGGGAGATAAACCCTCACTTCCTGTGTTTCTGACAATATATCACCAGACAGGAAGTAAAAGGAACTCTCCAACAGCAACAGAGACAAAAATAAAAATGTTTTTCTTTGGTATACTCAGGGAAGGATAGAACCACTGTTCTGTCTGTGTCCCTGTTGCAGAATTTCACTCACTTCCTGTTTGGGGAAACTGTTGTTAGCTGGACAGGAAAAAAAATCTCTATTTTAGCAGTAACAATCAGGAGTTCTAATCCTCCCCAGTCTAAAGTTAGAATAAAGGTTTTAGGCAGAAAATAAACTGTAACTTCCACCTTTAAAATCCTGATTGCATTAAAGACGAACCACTGTAGAATGCCTCTAAGCTCTCTACTAATCACATGAAACAGCCAGGAATCCTTTTTATCTGACTAGAACACTCTTGCACAGTTAACCATCCAATACTCCCTTACACAGATCTACCTCCTCCCAGAACTACATCTCCTAAGAGCCCTTTCTCGATACACAACGTATGGGTAGATTCTTGTTAAGGTAGCAGCATTATTTTGCTTTGAAATTCTTGTTTTCAAGTGAAGTGGGACAGAGAAGGGCATGGCTTAAAACACTGTTTGGGATTTTAGTGTGACAGAGGCATTGTGCTGTCAGTCCAAACAGGAAGTTAGAAGCACTCTGGACTTCTTGTAGATTGACATGTATTTTTCTGTACTTTCAGTGTTTTTAAAAGGATAAATCATAGGGAAATGTGCATGTACTAGAGCAGGGGTGCCCATTAGGTAGATTGTGATCTACCAGTAGCTCTCAAAGCTGATGCTGGTAGAACACGAAGGGTGTGAATGGCGGCCCCTTTATTCCATTTTGGTATATTTATTTAGCTGTGCACACATGATTAACTATTAGCCTGAGTCTGCTGAGCCAAGCTCCCGGACACCTTTCTGGTGGATACTGGGGGTTGAAGTGCTATGTATTACATCAAAGAATATTAGTTTACACAGCCTGTTGCAAAATACAGCAAGGTGAGCCAGGAGAGAGAACGAGGAGAGACAGACAGGAAAGAGAGAGAGGGGAGACAGCCAGGAAAGACAGCCAGGAGAGAGAGAGCGAGGAGAGACAGCCAGGAGAAAAAACAAGGAATGACAGCCAGAAAAGAGAGAGCGAGGCAAAACAGCCAGGAGGATGAGCAAGGAGCGACAGCCAGGAGGATGAGCAAGGAGAGATAGCCAGGAGGATGAGCAAGGAGAGACAGCCAGGAGGATGAGCAAGGAGAGGCAGCAAGGAGAAAGAGGAAGGACAGCCTTTTAGATTTAAAAAATAAATACAGATTTAAAAAAAAAAAACAATTAAAAAAAACAATTGGGCAGAGCTAGCAGTGACAGCTAGCTCCGCTCAACTGTTTCCTATTGGCCGACACCTGCTTGAGATCAGCGTCCCCAGGTCATTAGGGGATGCTAATCTGTCATTACAACAGGGCAGAGCTAGCCATGAGATCACTGCTGGCTCCGACCAGCCATTTGCCCTGCTTCGTCTGACACTTCAGGTCAGTCGAGCCGAAGCATATGCTGAGCCACTCAGCCGCCTTCAGCTGCTGTACGGGCTAAAGTGAATAGCCCATACAACAGCCCTTCGGTTCCACTGAACCAAAGGGCTCCAGCGGTCGTACAGAGCCTAAGGATCAGCCGAAACTAGGGATGGATCCTTCGGCTCCTTTGTGAATAGCCCCCCTTAGTTTCTCCTTGATTTTGTCCTGACATACACTTTGAGAAATCATTTTTGCTTGTAATATGGAAACACTTTATGCAGTCCCCCAAAACACAATTACTGTATATTTGAATTAAAACTCTTTGTTCTAAAACAATTAATAACTATTTTAAAACACCAAGACCAGAACAAACTAAACATATTGTAAATGTAAAAATAAAGCGGTTAAGCACATAAATGAAATTCTAAATATAGTCAGGGTATAAAGCCAAGTGGAATTACTTCAAGATATAGAAAAACAAAATAATTTACCTTCTCATACCAAATATCTTTATTTTCAGAAATGCACATTTCAAACTTTAGAGAAGTATTTTGGCCACACAATGAACAGATCTAAAGCACATTTCTAGATATCTGAATACTAAAATACAGACAAGCTATTTAGATTGTTCAGCGTTCATATGTGCTCTCTCCCTTTGTCAGTGTTTTAGTATTGCTCCCATTACTTCACATTTCTCTATGGGCATGTGTTTTGGATTTTTCCTTAATCAGCATATAGTTCTCTTAAGGAGTATGTTATCCTTATATGATTCATAACAACAAATATTCTGTCATATTATATTAATGTCTTACTGAAGAACAAGTACAATGGGTATAATCTATCAAAAAACTAAAACACTCAATCTTTCAAAAACCCATATTTGATCTAGAACATAGTTATTTCAGCTCTTACATGAAGACTGTTTGGGATAATAACTCCAGTGTGTTCTTTATAGCTCATATAGAAAATTAAGTTAAAAAAAAACCCAATAGTTTCTATTTAACTCTGTGGTGACTTTTTTACTATAATAACTTACTAAAACATCAGTCTTGTGCCAATAATTTATTGAAAACAATAGCTCATCACTTAAAACATAGAGAACAGACATATTTTGCTTGTAATTTGCTCAGTCAGCAAAATGTATGTGTTATTTCATCCTGAGCATGTGTGGCCAATTTGATTAAATTTTCACTTTTCAAACTTAGTGACCATATATTACGTTGTATTTTGCATAGTATAGACAATTTAGATGGACCCATTCATTAGAAGACATATTGTTGCAATACAGTACTGTAATACACTTACTATCCAGGATCAGAGTAGAGCTCTACCCCACATCCAATCAGGCGTCACCTGATCTCTTCTTCCTTAAGCCGCAAGGTTCAAACAGACGGCATCTGTGTAATTTGTAAAGGTGCCCATACACCTTGCAATTTATCTGCAGATTTTCTGTGGTCAGATGGAAAAAGTGCAACAGATTGCACAGGTGGAGATTACTCCATCCACACATTTAAGTTCAGATGGAGGAATCTGTTGCACCTTTTCCATCTCACCACAGAAAATCTGCAGATAAATTGTAAGGTGTATGGCCAGCTTAAGACTCTAGATGCCTGTCTCACACCTCTCTCCTCCTTGAGAACGAATCGGCACCCATAGAGTCTCACCTTGTCTCTCCTCCTCTGTGGCAAGCCAATATTCCTGTGAGACTCAGCATGATCCAATCCTCTGCTGATTTGTGTGTGTTATCTCAACACTCTCATCTCTGCAACCTATTCTGAGTGAGAGCTCTCTAGGTGAACCATTATGCAATCACTCTCTGTGTGAAGTTTGCATTATTTAAACCTGCTGCTGCATTTCTGTGTGCACATTTTGCATTATCATCCCTGCAAAATTTCAACCTGCTGCTGCAAAGCTGTGTGTGTGCACTCTGCATTGTCAACTCTGCAAAATCCAGCCTGCTGCTTTATTCAAAAGCGTGATGCTACATTTCCACCCTTGCAGTCATAACCCAGCCTGCACACAGCACATTCCATGAATCCTACAGAGATCAACATTCCCAAAGAACTCACTGTGCTTCAAGTGAGGTTTCATCCAACCGCAAGTACAATATATCTGTATGACGTAATACAGGCCATTGAGAAATGTATGCAATATATATGTATGAGGTAATGCAACCCTTGAGTGACTATTGCAAGATAGCAGTATGAAGTACACAGGACATTGAGAGTGTTCTGCACTATGTCTGTATGAATTAATACAGGGTGCTGAGAATCCATTATAGCAAATCTGCGTAAGGTAACGCATGTCATTATGATTTGGAAATTATTCAACATGTGTTATGATACTTGGCCTTCCTCCTCTAAATAACTCCAAGTTGCTAATCATACCACAGTGTTTCCCCAGTAGAGATCCATCAAAATCCCTAATAGTTATTACAAGTACTATGGCTCTAACTCCCTGGATGCTATAAGCTTGACCAAACAACCCTCAGAACATCAAACAGACTAGTCTGCATGAAGGAAGGCTTTGTTCTATGCGTCTCAGAAAATAGCCTCAATAGCCCGGCTTGCAGAGAAACAAGTACAGAAACACATGGGTCCATCATCCCTGCTGGCTGAATTCCAAACAATATTGCAAAAAAGGACACTACTTCAAACAAATTAGGCCCCAGGGGACTAAAGAGCTGGGGCACCACACTGCATAACTAGAAAGAAGC
Source organism: Nanorana parkeri (assembly GCF_000935625.1). NCBI lineage: Eukaryota > Metazoa > Chordata > Amphibia > Anura > Dicroglossidae > Nanorana > Nanorana parkeri. Next base: position 368,880 of record NW_017307050.1, on the reverse strand, counting down.
ATGGATGATACAACCACTGGGCTTAAAGTGTATTTCCACGTATGCAGTCAACTTGGGAAAACAACTACTTTCTATTTGTCACATGTTCCTATTAACATAGCACAACTTAAAATGTTTTTAAAAATTGCAGCTTACCTGTTTTAGATGTAGTATATTAAACAAGCCAAAACTGTAAATATTTGGGACTTTTCAGGTGCTACAGTGGCAACACTTAATTTAAAAATTATAAATTGTATTAGTATTTATTTTTTATACATATATATATCATCAGCCATTTATACTGACATGAATCTTCACATAAACAACTTGTTAGTATACACATAATGACAATATATGGCTATCAATATTGTTCAAGAGGGAAAATGTGCTGATGTTCTTGCCTTATGTTCGGAATGGCTGGTTTCAGAGCACCTTGCCTGAGTTGATGATCCCAAAGGGTCCTGGCTGTAGGAAGGAAACTGAATTGAGCATCTATCCATGTAATCTGGAGGGTCCCAAAGCCTTCTAATTTAAATGGGTCTACCTGATCTGGTCATAGGCTGGGAAGGCAGAGAGTCATGGTGTCAAGCATATTCCGGGAGTGGTGCCCTGAGGGAGCCTGAGTAGCACTATGGGTTTGTGACTCCACTGTTTAAAAGAGCAATTGGCCACGACACCACTTGTTTTTTTTTCTGCACCAGGTCTCTTGGGCTAAGCCTTATGGCTAAGACCAAGGGAAATTTGTTTAGACCGGGCCAAAGGCCTATCCATTGTATTGCACTTTTGCACCTATTTATTTTTCTCTCACTGTCTGTGCACCATCACTTTTTTTATGTGTGTTTTTTCACTCCACATGGGTATGGGTCTTCAGATTCTCCTAGGGGAGGATGTGGGGCCATCCGATTACTTCCTCCCCTGAACCAGGGGTCTCTTTTCCCAAAAGCCCCCAACCTAGTACTCGTTGGTTGGCTTCGGCTCACCATATGGAGAGGAGTCCTCGTGGCTTTGGCTAGAAGGACTATAGTGCTCTGCCCCTGTCTGGAGTCCTGTGCCCTAAGAGGTCTGTGAAGGGCCCTATTTCTTTAGGAGATGGACTTGTTCATACATCCCAGTGCTCCTTTTCTTTGTTGGCTAACTGTGGGGTTAGTTTTTGAAAATAATTTTTTTGTTGTTGTTCTATAACAAACCTCTTGGTACTTGGTTCTTCTCTTTCTTTTCTTGACAGTTGGTTCTACATTTCATCTGCACTTTTCTTTCTTCATCCCCTACTGTTCCCAGTATCCCCCACCCACCCCCAATTGAGCAGGCCAGGCCCAGGCCAAAATGTGGAATTTATCATTCAGGGCCTGAACTCTCCTAATCCGCATACCAAGGCCTAGCACTATTTTTTTGTCCTTCAGCAAACATGCTATTATATGCTTGTAAGAGTCCCAAACGTCTTGCCCTAGATACTTTGGAGATAACTAGCTACAGATGCTCCAAATACTCCTTCTAAACAACAAGTTGTCCTAATGGGCATTAAGCTGTTAAATCACTTTACCTGCTACATCCAGTTGGTGCACCCTGATGCTTGCTATGTTATTCTGGTAGGCCAGACTTGCAATGTTATAATAGTATCCTACTGTGCCTCCAATTCTATTTTTTCACAGACTTCCTTCACTCTGTAATAACATCAGAAGGGCACCCTTCTCCCTGTGGCGACTCTAACATTATGATTAACCCGACCTTTTAAAATGCCCCCATTACCCCTAACCCAACTCCATGTACCTTCCTTAAATTATTTGAACCCTGTTCTCTAGCAGACAGTTGGAGATAAATACACCCCAATACTTAACACTGCACACATTACTGTCACTCACACCAGACCTGGTTAAACATTGACCACATCCTAATCGCTTGATTTCTCCTACCCCAAGCTGCTTCTTGTGAGACATTCAAATTCCCAGGTCAGACCAAAATGCTGTTCAGCCTAATCGGACCTCTATATAGGATAGGCAAAAAGATGGCCAATGGTTACTCAGTGATTCTCTGTTGAAGGATCTGAACCTAATACTAAAAATATTACATTCTCTTAAAGAAAACTTAAAATATATTTAATTTCCAGATGTGGAGGCTAGCTCGGTCTGGAATGTCCCCAAGGCTGTAATCAGAGGAATTTCCATCCAACTAGCTTCTCAAAAAAAGAAGATGAGACTTGCTTAGGTTGTGGACCTAGAAAAGTAATTTACTCTCATCTCCACACAATGCAAACAATATCCTACACAAGATCTTAGATGCAAACTTGAGCACACCAAGCAGCAACTTGAATTATTGTGCTCAATATACAACACTTCTTCTCACATGGAGACATTCTTGTCCAGAGTACTTCTGTTTCTTTCTAACAATTTTCAGGATGCCCTTGAAGCCCCAATATCTGGAATGGAAATACGATAGGTGATCAAAATACTAAAGACTAATAAAGGTCCGGGCTTCTTCTGGATGTCTCTCTTGTCCCTTTTGGCCAAATGGTGTTTGAGCCCTATTTCTTGACAGGGGTAAGGGCATTATATGATGGTCCCAGAACAATTGTTCAGTATGCATGTTTTAGATCTCCCCTCTTTCCCATCAGGAGAGATACGAGGTGCCCCTTCCCCCATAATCTTTTACCCTATCGATACATACCTTGACACTTGCTATCAAGATTAACCCCCACATTCAGGCTACCAGTTGGCTACCAGAAGCGGCCGTTGCTTTGCGGCCTCGTGGATACTGGCAGCTCAAAGGCGATTGCGGACTGCCCTGTGACTCCTTTGGGAGCTTCTTTTGGAATTTCACAGTTTTAGGTGTCTGTCCATCTGTCACCTTTTCCCCATCACATCTTGGGGGGTCTTTCATGTCCTCGGGCATGCTTCAATCTTGAGCTTCTGCCCTGCTGGTTCGGCCGGGCGTGCACGAATTACTCTCCAGAACGATCTCCTCTATTTCCTGAGGAATTCCTGACACAAGAAGAGGCATTTGAGTGCTGTATGATCACAAGAACCTGTCATACCAGTTATGTTTGTTACGATCGCCTAGCCTCATATTGTAATTCTGGAATAGTTCATTTGGAGATCAGTTTGTTTTTCTCATGTGCACATACTAATTATGTTTATAAATATTTTTAACTTTTGTATAATAAAGAACTTTTGATCTATTATGTTGCAATTTCACTTGGTGCCGAAAAACCCCCGCTTTCTTCTTTTTTATTCGATTGTTGGCTACCAGCATAGGTTATATCTCTTCACTGACTATGTACTGTATACCCTTGTTAATCTTGCTGAATCATTTCAAAAGACTTATCAAAACTGTTAATGATTGGCAAATTACTCCAAATCAATGACATTAGAGTAAAGGTCACACGTACTGACACCAAAGTCTAGATCCTAAAATATAACTTCCCTTCCCACATTGATTGGTCACATGGTACAGCTCATTCTATAAAGGCTGGAATGAAGGAAAGGACTTCCACGGTAGTTTTCTCAGAGATACTGCCGGTGCCACGAGCCTCTCCGGACAGACAGCGCGAGTTGTGTTCTAATAGGTTGGACTTGATGGACTAATGTCTTTATTCAACCTCAAATACTATGTAACTATGTAACTATGTAGGAATGCAATAAGAGATGTAAACATGAAATCCGGGCAGCAAAAATAGATTAAGAAAAGCATATTGCCACAGTCAGTAAAAAGAACCCCCAAAAATTCTTCCAATATATAAACAGTAAAAAGGTAAAAAAAAGAGCAGGTAGGCCCAATAAAAGATTAATCACAAATGAACGGGAGAAGGCTGAGGTATTAAATTATTTTTTCTCGTCAGTAAACACTATGGAAATAGACGAGTTTAATGGAGATATGAATATGACTAGCTCAGTGCGTAAAATACTGTAGTGGTTGACAGTAGCCGGGGTTCAACAAAGACTTGATAAACTTAATGCAAATAAATCAATAGGACCGGATAACCTGCACCCCAGGGTACGTAAAGAGCTCTGCCAGGCTATAGCAAGACCATTATTCCTCATTTTCAATGATTCATTAATGACGGGAAGGGTACCAAGTGACTGGCGTAAAGCAACAGTAGTACCAATATTCAAAAAAAGGCCCAAGATGCCTACCAGGTAACTACAGACCAGTCAGTCTAACATCAATAGTATGCAAACTGTTTGAGGGAATGATAAAGGACTATTTAGTGGATTTTGTTTGTGACAATGGTATAATAGGTGATAATCAGCATGGATTTAGGAAGGACCGTTCTTGTCAGACCAACCTACTGACATTCTACGAAGAGGTGAGTAGAGATCTGGATAGAGGAAAACCAGTGGATGTGGTGTACCTAGATTTTGCAAAAGCATTTGACACAGTACCACATACATGCTTAATACACAAGCTGAAATTGATGGGCATAGATGAAATGGTGTGTACATGGATAGAGAACTGGCTTCAGGAACATGTCCAGAGAGTACTGTTAAATGCCTTTTTTTTTCAGATTGGTCTATGGTCGAGAGTGGCGTGCCTCAGGGTTCTGTACTTAGCCCCATATTGTTTAACCTGTTTATTAATTATATTGGGGAGGGTTTTAATAGCCATGTTTCTGTGTTTGCAGATGATACCAAAATTGGGAGGGAAATAGACGCGAACTTAGACATTATAGCATTACAGGAGGACCTGTATCAAATAGGGGAGTGGGCAACTATATGGCCGATGAGGTTCAATATTGTTCAATGTAAAGTAATGCATCTTGGGGTTAAAAACAGGCATGCAGAAAACACATTAATGGGAACTCCACTAGGCAAGTCAGAAATGGAAAAAGATTTGGGGGTCATAGGAGACCACAGATTGAATAATATCTTGCAATGCCAGGCTGCAGCAAACAAAGCTAGCAGAGTACTGTATTGTATTAAAAATGGAATGTACTGTAGAGACAAAGCAATAATTTTGTCACTTTATAGATCACTGGTTCGGCCTCATCTTAAGTATGCAGTTCAGTTTTGGTCACCAGTCCACAGAAAGGATGTCCTGGAGCTGGAGAGAGTTCAGGGAAGAGCAACAAAACTCATTAAGGGGCTGGAGGATCAAAGCTATGAAACAAGGTTTCTAAACTTGGACTTGTTCACGCTTGAAGTAAGGCGATTAGGAGGGGACATGATTTTAATGTACAAAATGTTCCATGGTGATGGCAACATCAGCAGTAAACTTTTTACAGTAAGGTCCCTAACAAGGACTAGAGGCCACCACCTAAAACTGGTGGAGAAAATATTTAACCACAAAGGATGTAGGGGCTTCTTCTCAATCAGAGTGGTTCAATTTTGGAACTCTCTGCCACAAGCAGTGGTATCAGCAGAGGGTATTGAATCAGTCAAAAAACAGGTGTACAGGTACTTTTAAAAACCTAGACTAGGACTCATATACACAACTGCACACACTACACACACACTTACACATAAAGGTTGGGACTCGATGGACCTGTGTCTTTATTCAACCTCAAATACAATGTAACTTAAATTCCAAACTTTGTGCATTAACTGACTAACAAGCGTTCAAGGTTTGACTAAAATATTTTTTTGAAGTTTTAAATGTGCATTCTGATACAAGACTTTACTACGACTACAAAACAAATTGCAAATTAGGCTTTAGGGCTAGTTCACACCAGATGCAGTTACTATGCAGTCCGTTCAGTTTGGCTGCTGCATCCAAAACACATCACAATGCTTTCCTATGGGATTTATGGTGCTTTATTCACTCCAGTGCAGTCCATTCCGATGCAGTCAGAGAAAATACTGCTTGCCCTATTTTAGCTACATCGGGTCGCACTGGAATGCATAAAAACGCATGCAAACTCACTGGAATGCACCTGAAATCCCATTTTAAACAAACCCCCCAGGAAAAAACGCATCAATCGCAGTAAAATCGGGGCACAATCTCGGCAAAATGCATTGCATTGCAGCTGCGCAGACGCACACAGTTCTGGTTTTAACTAGCCCTTCAAGATGGACTAAGAAAACCTGAAAGGAGGATTGATGCTGTTTGATCTGTAAGGACAACTTTCTTAGAAAAAACAGGGAACATTTGGGGAACAAATCTGTTTTCTGAAAAAAATAGATCATGTCATTACACAGGCTGAATAAATAAACATACAGAAGAAATGCAGTCCTGTTCCAACCACTGCTTGTCGCAAGGCCTGTGGGCTCTGTTTTTGTGGGCTCTGTTTGCCTTGTGCCTCCAAAGTCCACAACCAGTGAGTATTACTGAGCTGAATCCATTTCTGCTTGCAGAGGTTTCTGATATTGAACAGACCACCACTGATAACACAGAGTATCAACACTGCACTCATGACTAAGAACCAGTAACCTAAAAATTCAAAAGGTACTTAACCCCTACCATCTGCAATCTGTATATTAACAATCCCTAGCACTCTGTCCAGTGCAGAGGATACATAATGTATGTTGTTCATTTGAGAACCACAAACTGCTGGCTCCTCTGTAACTGACAGCCAGGCTTCTCACTGAACCATTCATCGTTCTAGATCATGTGATCAATATATCAGCTCTGACCACATGCAGGCAGAAGTCTCCATTGGCAAAAATGGAGGCCTTTAGCCTTCAAAAGAACACTGACACTTTTATGCGGCAGTGTTCATCTGCAGTGCCATCTATATAAAAGAGAGGTAAAGCCAAACTCCTGTGACTCAAAGGGGGTGATTTACTAACCTAAACACACGCACGCACCAGGTGCGTGTGATTTTCACACAGCAAAACGTATTTATCAACCAAAAAGTCTCTAAAAGCATATTTCCACTAATGCCATATATGGAAAAATCATGCACATGATGCATATATAATGCTGCTTCACAGTTTAGACAAAAATGGTCAGCTCATGCATTTACATTCCTGCATTCATCAACGCAAGCAACACAACATAGAGCTAATTTACACAACATGACCTTGCAATTCATGCTTGGTTTTGCACAACATACCTGCTGGGTGTGTACACACTACAAAGGTGTTTAGATTCCACCCATAGATCATGCTGGGAGGGAACACACTACAGAGGTGTATACATGTTCGTGGTGTGTTTATAAGGTTAGTAAATCAACCCCACAGTCAGTAAATAACAGGCTACTGCCCGCTCCATGCTGACAGCACATAGTTGCCGAAGATGCCAAAAGTTTAATTTCTTAGTCTGCACCATATTACATTTGTCAGAGATCCAAAAGATGGCAAAGATTAACCTTAATTGAAATATAAATGTTTTATTTAATTTAACTTAAGGTGTTGATTTTGGATATGAATGCAGCCTAATTCATTTTAATGAACATTAAGATTTTTTAATCCTTATATTTTGGAACTATAAAAAAAACTTAATAAATGGTTTGAACTACACACAATAACATTTAACACTTCATCACAAGTCAGACTTTATTGTCAGAAAAAAAATCAACTCAATATTTAGTAATTAACAATTTTTAATATGTTTATATTGGACGATTCAAGTCTCCAATAAATATAAAAGAACATAATAAATATGCAATAGAAGCTTAATGGAGAAATCCATCCCAAGACAATGAGACTGTATTCACTGCCAGCCATAGTCAGTAATGTAATACACTGCACATGCTGCACAACTGTTGTTTAAACCTATATTTTCAGCAAAAAAGACACTAAAATGCACAAAAACACAATTCCCATTTTTTGGGAAAAATTCAAAAGACAAGACTGGGGAAAATAAAATGATACTCCCTTACCATATTGTCTTGAATTGTATTGTAATTGTAATGTCTTCCTTACATTGTAAAGTGCTTCATAAACTGTTGGCACTGTAAAATTCTGTATAATAATAATAATACAAAATATTTCAAGCGTTAAAACTGTGATTATAAAAAATGACATCCATAGGTCTATAGGTGACCCTGTAAAAACCTTTACAGCTCAACAGTTTATAGTTAACCAAAAAAAAATAGTCCGACAATTATTCCTCTCATTCTAGCATGTGGGGATACATTATATGTGTTACTTGATCACCTTTTATGTACCGTTTAACATGTATCATAAGGGTGCATGTGCATGATGTGCTTGCGTGCATGTGTATAAATGTGTGTGCATGTGGGGGCGGCTTTCATTTTCTTAATTTATTTTATTAGGGTTTATTATTTTAAGACACCTTTTACATTTTTTCTACTAGACTATATTGATATCCCAAAGGGACTAATAAGCCCCCTTTGTCATAGCATTGGGAAAGTGACAGGTTCACTTTTTAATGGACATTCCAGGTCTTTTAGACCTCTATCGTACCCACTTCCCCTTGCAGATTGCGCAAAATCTGTACTTCATCTACTTTTTTCCCTGGCAGGAGCCGCCAGGGTTTGACAGATCTGAACCTAGAAGTTGTAGAAGTTTTTCATCTAAAACTTTTCGCATGTCTCCAACCCTTACCTGAACCCAGAAGTGCTCAGAGAAAAGCGTTTCCAGGTTCATTCTAAGAAGGGGGGAGCAACCAGTTGTGAGCTTATTTTAACCCTTTGAATGCTGTGGTATGTGAAAATCTGTCAGAACAGAAACATTTAAATTTCTTACCTCTTAGATATTTGTTGCAGGAGGCAACATGGCTGATTCCAGGTTTTTCTGAGCATCTCTACAGTAATCTGTCCTTTTAGAAAGACTTTGGACTGAAATTTGTGAATTGTATTTCTATCATTAACTTTATTAACATACATTCCAAAAGCCAGGCTTTTAATAATTTAACCCTTTTGTTAGGACAGGCAGTGTTCCCATCTACTTTACAAGTTATAAAGAAATGGTCCAGCACAATACAGAGAGGGTTAACACAAATTCCTTACAGCACCTCCCAACATTACAAATAAAGTAGAAATGTTAACACTTAAGAAGTCAGGTAGAAGCATTTTATTTTTTATTTTTGTTAGCTTATGCTATGTGAATGGTCCTCCTACTCCTCCAGCCTGACAACCACCCATTAAGGCATTTTGATATTTGCATAAGTCTTCCCAACAGCCAGCCCACTGCTGTAATCAGTGATATCTGCTGATAATTTCACAAAGCCATGTACAGCCCCTCCAACCAGCCTTGATCTGCCTACTTTGCATAGAGAAGAATAGAAAGCCAGTGATAGTGTCACTGCGTCTAAATTAGGTAAGTAATTAAATGGAATAGTTTTGTTTAAAAATGCATTGGCATGTTAAGGAGGGAGGGAGGACCTGGGGAAAGCACAATATAAGCTGATGAAACTTCAGCTTTAAGTGCATAGTGACCTGGGACAAGCATGCTGTCTTTGTCAACATTGCTGATAAACATGCTTGTTCCAGGTCAGTTGCTCATTAGTAGTAAAAAAAAAATCAGTCAGTGGTGATTGTTCCCCTATTTCTTATTTTTTGTAAATGCTAATTCCACTTTCCCAGACAAATTTGGGAAAATGGAATTACTGCCACCAATCTGCTCTCTCTCCCCCCACCGCTGCTCCTACTTTTTTATTCACAAAATGTGTATTGGTTTTATAAACAGAACAGATTTCAAAGGTCACAATAAATGACATGTATCAAAGCCGAAACAGGTTCACACAGACCACAACGTATATTGTACCATACAATACAATACATCTCCGCCACAAAGAGAGTAAAGCTAAAAATAACAAAAGAAATGTTGTGGCAGTGACAGGGCGGAGGGCAAAACATAATAGTTGTCAACTATTGTCCTCCTAATTGTGGGACACACATTTTTAGCTGGACGGACTGCATGAAGAGGGGACAAAAAAGGGAGTGGAGGACAGAAGAAGGAAAGTAAATAACAGATGGGCATAGCAGTCCAAGAGAACAGAAAGGTTAAAATGTAAGCAGTGCCAGGATCATCCATCAGTAGGCTTACCCAGGAAACCAGGTGGATCAGAGCGCCGTCAGGCTCTCCATTGATACGGTTGCATAGGCATATTGTATCCAAGGTTCCCAGATTTTCAAAAACCGGGTCTGTGAGTCCAGGAGGATACTGGATAGCTTCTTGTTAATAAAAAAAAAACATCAATCCTTCACCGCACTTCAGGAAAGTTGTTTTTATCACTGATGGGCTATAGCTTGTTTAGACGCCAGCAGGATAAAAACCGCCAGTTTGTTTTGAGTGACCGTAAGGGACACAGGCTTATAGTGCAAACCATGGGTCCCTGATAACCTGAGTGTGGAAGAGACTCCATAACATGCAGAATGTCTGTGACCAGAGTCTACAAGTCATGGGACAGGACCACCAAATATGCCAAAAATCCCCAGTCAACAGGGCAGCCGCGGATACAAAGGCCAGACTGTTGGGGACCTAAATGGGTAATTCTGGCAGGGACCATGTCCCATCTCATTAAATATTTATATGCAGTCTCAACGGAAGTGATGTTAATGGTACATCTAGCTGCTATAGCTCATATCTTTCGCTGCTCTGTACACAACAGCATAGCCCTGCGCTCAGTATTTCAAATTCTGTTCGCAAATAGTGAACAATCATTCTTAGCAAAAAAGCTTTTCTTTTTTTATGCATATCATTTTTATTGGTATTTCAAAGGATGCATGACAAAAATTGAATTGAATAAAGAGTTACAAGAGAAGTGACATTATAACAGAGGTATGTGTGCCCCATACGATCCTATAAACGAGTGTACACATATCAATTATTCAATGGGCATTATACAAGACATCCGTCTCCAACAGTATCATGAATCCATAGTAACATTATGAACTACAAAACTGAAGCTTAATACTTAACGCTTAATATCCTAGAAAAAAAAGGGCAAGAAAAATTAAATAAAATAAAAGACACGTTTGGGCTGCACTGGGAATGAGTAGAGAGGATAAACTGTACTGCCATTACGTCTCTCGGCAACAATATCATTATTCGGGAACCACCAGGAACACATGGGTCAGGTCGGTCGTCAAGGGGTTCAGTGTCGGAGAGTCTGGAAGGAAGCATTGGGAGTGTCAGTAAGGGGCAACCCAGGAGATGAGCCCTCTGCAGAAAATTTAGTTTTGGTCCACCTTGTCGGAGCTAGAGTTTGTCCTATCTCCCCAGAGAATTGGAGAGTTTGGCCGTAAGGTACCACTTGGAGTTTTGGAAGCACCGCATGATAGGTTGGAGCTGGTCGGGGGGGAGGGACTCAGTAAGGAAGGAAGACCATGTAGAGAAAAAACGGTCTATGTGTCTCTCCTCGTTGCGTGTGTCTGCCTTATCGAGAAGCATAAACTTATGGAGAATGGATTGTAAGTCCTCCGTGGTAGGGACCTTTGGCATTATCCAAGTAGTGAGTATAACTTTTTTAGAGGCCAGCATGCAGAGAGGCTCCCATCGTGAGATGGATTGAGTGGAAGAAGTAAGCCCATAAGGTATGTCATGTAGTAGGCAGAGTGTAGGGTGGGGTTCTCGTGTCGCTCTCGACATAGAGTTCATGTAGTCAATTACCTTGTGCCATAGGGAACTAATCCGTGGACAAGACCAGATCAGGTGTATAAAGTCTGGGTGGTGAATGCCACACTTGGGGCAGTGTTGTAACCAGTCCGGCGATGAAGAGACAGGAGCAAAGTTAAAAGCATAATATGCCCGGTGGAGTAACTTAAATTGTCTCTCGCCACGATTCACAAATAAAAAGCTTTTCTTATTAGTCAGTGGAGTTAGAAGCACTTCCTTTTGGTCAGCGCAGTCATGCTGAAATGGGTGCTCGCCATTGCAAGCAAAATGAAATGCAGAGCGTAGGGCTACTTTGCTGTGTACGGAGTACAGATACCGGTAGTACACTGGCAGCTGTGGAGGGGAAGGAGCCTTCGGTTAAAGGTTAGAGCAGCAGAAGGGGCGAGGGAGAACGGGCAGATTGGTGGCGGTAATTTAATTTTCCAAAATTTGCCTGGGAAAGTGGAATTACCCTTTAAGAAAAATATTTATGCTCTTCTAAAAAATGACCCCAATTTTAAAACTGAATTATAAATGCAAGCAAGACAGTATTGGTAATATCCTAAAATAATATTAATAATGATGATATTTACACTGCATCTAAATGACACTCTGGAGGATTTCATTTTGTGCCAGTTTGCAATTCCCAAAATTAAGATCTCCCCATCCAGATCATTGTTCTGGATACCCAAGTGCTTCTGTTTAAAATCAGATAATAAACACCATTTCACTGACAAGTTCAAGTAATTACAGATTCCAATCTTAAAGAAAAATCTATTGTTCAGGTCTATCCCTTCATACTGATTTCAGTTTTACTATATGGTACTAAAATATGTCAAGTGAAGTTCTTGTTTATAATACCTTAGGATGTCCAGCTGCGTATTATTTGTCTTTTGTGATATCCTATAACTATGAATTAGTATTTGTCTTTCTGGGGCATGAAGTATTTTCCTGCAGGACATGGCTTGTGCATTCCAGTCAAAAAGTTCAAAAGTAGCCCTTAGGTGAAGAAATATAATGTGCACAGCAATCTGAACCAGCAAGTTGAAGATTAACGATGTCAAGCAGAATGTTTTTCATCTCAGATTTCCTGTCCTTACTAGCTTCTTTCCCTAGCGATGGGTAACATTGTAAGGAGCTAACAAATGACATCCCTCTTCACAGGTTGGAGAGAGCCATTAAAAGTTTACTCCCCAGGGATCCCCTGAATCTGCAGAAACCTTCCTACAGGCCTTCTAGGCCACAGGTGAGCTAATTAGATATAGTCATTTTGATTGATGAATTTGAACTGTTGCAAAATTGAGTTATTGGTAGGTATGCTAGGGGTGTTTCAAGTTTGAGTCCTTCAAATGCTTAAACATAATGATATATAAAGCTGTCGTATGTAGGGTTGTAGACTAGACTGAAAAAGGTAGGCATTTGGCTCGTTGCTTAAAAAACATGCCTTATTGGTAGAAATGTTAATATTTCAACATTTGAAGTGCTTCCAATGCTCAAAGACAACAATATTTAACCTAATTTTCCAAACAAGCCCCCAGGTAATATTTTTTTTACTTATGTGGGTGGAAGACAATAGTGGAATGCTGCCTTGACAGTTGTCATCTCAGATACAGTCCCTTGTTACTATATAATATAAAAACTGCATGCGGTATTGTGCGTTCACATAGTTCCTGCATTAATAATAATGTATAATTCCTGTTATCCTGGAGGCAAAGGGGGATGGAGGCAGCAGGAATAATGTTTTTTTAGTTATTTTGTGCATTGTCTGTACTATTATATGGGTTTTCCTTAAATTGCTCTAACTAAGCATAACTATTAGATCATCTAGTCAAGAAAAACTGTATTCCATAACTTGTCTATGTCTGTCTATATTCTTAAAAATATATATTTTTTCATATACAAGGCAACAAAAATGTTACCTACTTCCCCTTGTTGCACAAATTAGTAAATTCAACTACACATTAATGTGAAGCTGTGCCAGTCCCATGGAGTATATAAATAAAGTACAAGAGAACTACATCCTGCAATGCAAAATCATACAATGCAATAAATATACAAGCAAAAACCTTAAACATATTGCAAATGTATGCATGTATTTATTTATTACAATTTCTAATTGTATAAAACCTAATACCCCTGTTAGGATACCATGTGCAAGTATCCTGCAAAGCAGGTGTGAACAGATATGTGAGCTGCACAAAGGCGACTGGACCTGAAACCAAGTGAAAAAAGCAATACGATTTATTGAGAACACCACACGAGTGAAAAACAACATATACGTAGCAATCTATGCAACATCAGCAAACACATGTGCATAAAACACCTACCTAACAGAGGATAAGAGAGAATCAGGTACAGGAGAGTCATACAGGGGGGGTACAAGGAGCAGTAGGTAAAACAGGACGGAAAACAACCAGAATAGGGGTCAAGTACATGAGGAACAGGTATTACAGCAGGATGAGGAGGTTCAAAGGAAGGCAGGTGCAGGTAACAGGAACAGGACCAGGGCCAGCAAAAAGAGTGTGGCACGCAGGTAAAATGCTGAGGCAATGAGAGATTCCTGAGGAGGAGCTAAATACCCTCCGAGCAGCCAGTATCAGATGGATACACTTTGCTGGATGCTGGGTAACTCCTGCTGATGGACACTTGAACTACATGCTTTAGATCTGAGGACCACAGTCCCATCAACAGGTGCTCTGGCTACCATGCCAGAAATCAGTTAATTAATTTTTCAACCTTCACTATTTGCATAATATACTGGTGAAATTAAATATACTATTTGATATATTATGGGGACAAGCGATTTTATTTTCAGTGATATAAATTAAACCATATTTCTTTCTGGCATTCCTGCTAAAAAAGGGCTTGATGAGCCCATTACATTTTATAAACAAGTAAGGACACATATTCTTATCAGTATGTTCTCTTTTCATGTTTAGCTATTTTGATTTTCACCTAAACAGCAACTGTATTTATTTAATGAAGCATACAGGAAGGTGGTCTCAATCTTCTTGTTTGACAGCAGATATGGAATTAGTGTGTATTCCATAGGAATAAAATAGTGGATCTGAGGGTGTGAGATGAGAAGGCATTATTTGCTATATCATATTATATCTAGGTCATTAAACCTTTTGTGCTACCTAATTTTAGACATGTGGCCAGACAAATATGGTAAAATGCATTTACCTATAATTTAAATGTTGCGTACCTTTGTTATTTGGATAATGATGTTCTCATTAACCCCTATATCAAAATAAAAAATATACACAAATATGGTGTGAATAAAATAATGTTTTATTAATTGGATATTATATTTGAGAGAGAATAAACTGATATGAGTTTTTTTAATTATTAATTTCATATTTTTTAGTTTGACTAGAAATTATTGATTTAGTCATTCTTTTTATTCTGTAGCAGAGTTGTAACTGCAACCGTCCTATATAAATTTGACTGGATGAAAAATAATTTCTACATATATGTGCATGGATGTACACGTGATATCATGAGTACAATCCATCAACTGAAAAGTTCGAAGGGGGTCAACACTAGGGTAACTGCCTGGAGGATGTGACAAAGTTCTCTGTACTCTGCACTCATAATGTAGTCACTTGTAAGAATTAATGAACAACTGACAAGTTATAAAAGATACTGCACTAAGAACTACATGATTGTAAAGGTCATAGTGACATTTTATGCTTACACGCTTCACATTTCAATTCATACCAAAAGGGGCCTGCAAGCCTAAACAACATGTCCAGAAAATATTGATGAATGGAATGAAAATGTAATTAATTATATACAGCCCTCGAGTAGTGGAACAGCAACTAAGATTTTTGTTTTTATCATGTTACTGGTATATTGACAGAATGCTGTCAACTGACTACTTGTTTTCCCCTTACCTGTCTGCTTCCGTACAGTATACCATGCTCTGTTTTTGTGTGCACCTTATTGAGGTCTAGGCAAATTTCCGACAAGAAATCACGCTAGATTTGTATGGAGTTCAAAAGGGCCACACCAGCCACTTGTTTGATTAAATATCAAAATTAAATACATAAATAACCAAATACTATCAAAGCAAAATCATTTCTTTATATAGAGATTGGATAATTATTATAGATGTGGCAACCAGCATGGGAATTTTAGACTTAGGTTTTGGTGTTATTTTATAGTAGCTTCAAACTTTCCTATGTGTAACCTATGCAATGAAAAGGATATTCCCCTCCTGGGAATACCCCAACAAAGTCAATAAAGTTTGTTTGAAAAAAGAATAAATCGATTGTATAATTAACAAATGGTTTCCAGGTCCTTGAAGGCGCAAAAGGTAACAAAAAAGCACCCATAACCTGCATCTGCGGCTTCAGACAACAAACGGTAGGCCCCCGGCCACAAACCAGCATCTGTTAATCACAGACAATTTCAGCCCAAAAGTGACCACCACTTAAAGGACACCACACCTATGATGAGTGCCCAACCGTTATTCCCATAAATCAGCCATGCAGACCACCTTCAAGGACCCCAAACAGCCAAAAAAAAACTGCTGTGACGAGAAGGATCCAGTACCAGGACAAAAAAATGAAAAAGAAAAAAATAAATGGGAAGGGCGGGAGTGAAAAGCTCTTGGCTGTCTGCAACTTCCTCAACTGGAAACTTCCTCCACCTCTGCATGGACCACACTTTAGAAAGTCCCACCTTGTCAAACTTTCATACAATCCGGTAATCAACCCTGCCTTCTTTCTTTTTTCTGACTCAAACTTTTCATTCTTTTGTGCCTGGCTCACCTTCTCCCCTTGTCATGCTGTCCCCCCATACAATTCTTTTCCATTCTTGTGCTCCAGGTCTGTCTGATGTGTTTGCCTAGACCACAATAAGGCACACCCAATAGACTGCAAAAAGGCCTAGACTTTCTTGCTGAAAAGGGTGCAAATAAGGTTATCATATGTTTTGTGATATAGTGAAACCATAATGCATTGCAGCTTTACATAATAGGCTATATCAGTCAGATTTGGGTAATATGTGGCTGGCAGGTTCAGGTTAACTATTAATTTTTTTGCTGACAGTTTGTTCTTTTACATTTTGTTACATAGTCATTTGTTATAGCCCACCTCCATCTTAAATGGCACCCAGCGTCATCTAACCCCCTTCCTGTGAGTTCAGTTCATAATGGGCGCACCCCCTGGGGGTGCATCATCACACCAGCCTGGCCTCGCACTACTCCCGCCTCATGGGTGAGTGCCATTAAGTACAAAATATTATCATATAGTACTATCTTCATTCCCTCAGGTAGTTAACATCCATGAAAAACATTTAGATGAAAGAAGCAGGGGAAACTGAAATCTGTTGAAAATAGTACATGAGCTTTTTTTTTGCTTTTTATAGGACTTCTGTGGACACTACACACTACCTCTAGCTATGTTTTTCCATTTTTTACTACTCTGTATCTTTATTCTACTACCTTAACTTCCACTTTAAGTTTCTACTGAGTTAGCCTAAAGCTATAACAATTTGGTCTGCCGAGCACCATTCATCACCCAAATTTCCATAATTGATAATTGCTATTATCACTCATGAAAAGTAGACAAATGTTTCAGATTAAACTTGATTTATTAATCTACCGTACATGTCTAATTTACAGCTATATTCAGTAGGCAGTTATTAGCTTAAAAATAAGCTACACATTTTCTTGTCTTTTATATGAGTTTGTAGAAAGATACTTGGAAAATGCATAACATGTAATTATTTCGAGATGAGCATTCCATGCAACAGAAAAATAGAATTTTGTTAAGGATTATAATTAACCTACTATAATATAATAAAGAAAAATCATAAAAACATGTACTGCACTAAAAAAAAACATTTTGACTTGTCTAATTTCCATAGTATAAATATTCAATATGCACTGTGATGTGGGTAATTAGTCTAATATCCTGGCATGGTTCACAATCAACCTTCCTGTACAATAATTATTTAAGTCAATAAGAAAATACACATTTTGAAATTTACTATGTTGAAAAATGTGAATAAAAGTCAGCTGTTATTCAGGGCAGTTTGAGTCCAGGTAATGTAAAAATCTTAAAGCAACACTCAAAAAGTAAAATGAGCAAATCCAGGGTGAGCTAATTATGCTATGTAATATAAGGATTTTAGTTATGAACTCGTAGAAGAGGGCTATACATAATTAAGAACCCCTTTATACTTTATATGGAGCGAGTACTTCTGTATACACTGAGTTGCCAGATTATTATGACCACCTGACGTTTGTAGGCAAATTAGCTATAATTAGCTATAATTTCGCACTGAAGGTGCCAGACCATTATAATAAAGGGAAGCAGGTTGTTTACCACGACAGTAAAAGTGATTTTTTTCTGAAGAAATGGGTAAACAACACGATTTAACAGCCTTTGAACGTGGGATGATTGTTGGCGCTCGGAGCCATGGAGCGAGTATCAGCAAAGCAGCAGAATTTGTTAAATGTTCAAGAGCAGCTGTTGTTAAAATGTTTAAAGACTGGACTGTCAACCGTAAATCTGGGTCTGATCGTGCGAATTGTGGCCGTCAGCGACTAGTCAATGTTAGGGCAGAACGGAGAGTGGCAAGACTGGTACAAGACAATAGAAGGGCAACAGTGCAGTGTCAGATTTCTCGCATCACCTTTCAACATCTCGTGGAGTCACGAGGCGGCCCAACGAAGTCATCTCGTGGCCCAACGAAGTACTGATGGGGTGGTCATAATAATCTGGCCACTCAGTGTATAGTGTATGGTAAGTAAAACTACATACTGAAGAATCTTTTAAAGAGCAGCTTCTGTCTCCAAACCTTTCCTCCCAGTGCCCTTCTTTGCCACCTGAAGGTCCCACAGACTTTTTATATTTTTCTATACCTACTTTTTCTAGCATTACACAGTGCATGCAGGGCTCCCTTCTGGCAATGCCCCCACAGGGGGCATTACCATGAACCCTTTCAGTCACACAGGGTTGAACCCTTGCAGTCACACAGGGTTATTCACAAAAGGGTGAAAGGTTAGGAGAAGGCAGGAAAAGTGAACAATCTAGGACAACATAGCTAAACTGGAAAGTGAGCTGAATTGGAGAATTTTTCCAAATCAACTATATTGTCCTAGATTGTTTGCTTCTCCTGTCTTCTCCAAACCCTTCAGCCTTTTGTGAATAACCCTGACAGTCTTTCCCCAGTCTTCCAAGTTGAGTGATGCATTGTGCTATTCAACCTGGAAGTCTGAGGTCATCTTGGGGAAGAAGTACTGCAATAACAGCTCTAGATGGAAGAGTGAGGATTAATATGATGTAACCAAGGCACTCTGGCTACAAATCTGCTTTCCTATATAACAATTGAAGTATTAAGGAAATGCATGGAGGTAGAGTTTAAATGCCTGCCACCAATACCATAATGTGGTGTGACTGACTTGTTGTTATATTCCCATATGTGTATGGGTAATACACATCAGAGAAAGCAACCAGGAAATTCAGCTCAAATTATGTAAATTATTATAGGACAGGAAGTCAGGCTAATAATGCCTACCTCCCGACCAAACTCTGCCTTGATCCACCTAAAGCTAAACATGTTTTTAGGGGGAAATATGCAACTTTAATATGGTTTCGTCCACATTAGTTTCACTTAACATGTGGTTTTCTTGCATTATTTAACAATTCAACATTGAATTTGCAGTGAAGAAGAGTACATGGGTACTTACTTCCTCTGCATATAGCAATAAAATAAATACATTTGTCTCACTAATAATTATAGCATATATTAATATATACTTTGATATTATGAGAGGAAAGAAAATCAGAAAATATATTATATTATATATAATATTATGTATATTTAGTAAAGAGATGGTGGACACTTGGCCTGATTTACTAACATCAAAGTTATAACTGAAAGACTATATGTGGTTATTTATCAAAGCAAAATAGACTGTTCACTTTGCAAGAAAATGTTCACATTGCAGCTGAATTTTTCCTTAGCTTAATGAATGTGGGAAAAATTTACTTTGCCAAAAATGCTCAATCACATGCGCAGGAAATTAAAAAAACAGTATGACTGTGCCTGCACAGCAGCTGGGAGACCTTCGGGAAAAGCAACAAAACACATAGGGGCTGAAGTTTTGTTAGGCCTCAAGTCTAGAGGAGGCCTTTGCTACTGATTGAGGAGGAGAACAAGGGAATATGATGGCTGCTGGAGGTGCCTGGATTGGAATGGACCTCAGGAACAAGTCTGGTGTCTCTCCTATTGAGTGCCAAATCGTGTTCCACACTGGAGTACTAAAAGGGACTGGTGAGTCTGGAGTCTGTGTCTGTTCCACCTTGAATGTTTAGGCCCCTATACCCTCTCTCCCAGAGTGAATATGTTAATAAAGTTCTTCAGCATCATACTTCTGGCCTGAATATCAGCTCTGTGGGTCATTAAAAGAGGGAGGTTAATGCTACTGGGGTGGCAGGTTGCTATAATCCCTAGACAGGCTATGGCTGACCTGGGTTATTCTGGTGGCTCCTTCGGGGGTGAGCGCTACACACACAGTAAATGTAAATGATTAAAACTTGTATTCAACGTTTTCTCAGAACTTTCAATTGAAAGGAAATTGCAGTTGTGGAAAAAAAAACCTGTACTGAGAAAATATGTAGGCTGGCTTTGCTGCTCTCTCCTGAAAATGCTAGCTGCATGGTTGCCATGGCAAACCTCTTGCTACATGAGAGATTAGGAGTTCTTATTTAATTTGCTGCACAATTGTCCCTAGGTTAGTCACTCAGAAGTATGAAAGTTAGAACAGCCAGTAATGAGCATTTTTAGAAGTAGGTCAACAATGGCAGCCGTGCATTTCTCAGTGTAGGCTGCCTAAAAGCCCAACTGAATTTTCAGTTTAAATCAAATAAACACATTCCTGATGCATCAAAGCAAATGGTGTGCAAAGTCTTACAGGTAATTTTCTTTAGAAGCATCTACTGTCTGGGTAGAAGAGCCTGTCACCTGCAAGCATGCTTTAGAAGAAAATCCTTGTTCTCTTGGTGGAAGTGCTGGTCACTCTACAGAGGTCCAAAACACCCCCAGATGATAGCTCTGCAATTGGCAAAGTTTGTTTTCACTGTTGTTTGGGGTTCTGTGGGACCTCTGCAGAGAGACCACTGTTTTTACAGGGAGAGGAAGAGCCCTTCTTTGCAACATTCTGACAGGGGACAGGCTTCTCCACTCAGGCTGTGGCTACTTTTTAAAGATAACAAACTGTAAGTCTTCACACACCTTTTGTTTTTATGAACCTGGAATGCTTTTAAACTGATCTAAACTGAAAGTGCTATAAAAAGCAGGATGGCTTACTATGTAAATATTTAGCTGTGATTGCTAAGAATGTTTTTTTTTATTTTTAATGCTTCCATATTTATAATGATATGTACATAGTTTAGTATCTAGGCTTTCATTTTTGCTTATCTTTTAGATCAACACTTGGAGCTGATGTGCACTCGGTTGACTTCACTGTATTAAATGACACAGTAGGAAAATATAATTGTCAGCAAAATTGTTTCAATAAGCTTATTATGTTATTTTTTTTTTTTTACTCTTTTTTTTTTCACTAGAACTCCTGTTAAACTGCTTTCAAACATTAAACTGGTCTGTACACTGTTTGGAGAATTCATTTCAACCCTAAAGACATTGGAAACAGGATATGACAAAATGTTGGAGCGAAAGCTGTGTTGATACTTGAGGATCTGGTATAAATCAAATTTCAGCTCTGGTAATCAGTTTGGGTCTTTTTTCCAATGCACAACTTATGTCTAATTCAGTGGGATATATTTTAGTTGCTGCTCTTGTCTGCGAGCAGAAAGGTTATACTTGTATAATCGTTATAAAAAATAAAAATAGCAGCTGTTTTATTTAGCTTTAATACATTTATCATCAACACATCAACATTTTGGCTGGAGCTGATTTTGCATTGGAGAATAAAATAATTGACAGCGAATACAAAAGTGAATACAGTATATTCAAGTATTCTGTAGAAAAAAACAAAATAATATATATAAACACTAAATAAGCTATAAATGTCCTAAACATTCCTCAAAAATAACTAGTAAATAAATAAGGTCTGCATAGTATAAATGCATAGTTGTAATAACAGTGTATAGCTGGAAACAACGTTTTAGATGTATAAAGAGATTGGAGATGGCATGGGCAACAGTGCCATCTAGGAGTTTATGGACTTGTTCCAGGTAATTTCTGACTGGGAAGAGGTAAACATATCACTAGACTTGGAACATTTTGCTATCTTCTTGATAGCGCTTGAACCAGTTGCCAGTTAAATGGAAATCTGAGTTGGTTTGCTTAGAGGTAGCCTACTACCATCTCAAGACCATTGGAAGGGTAACCAATATTTATGTAATTTCAAATATTTACTGATAACATTTAACATTATTTTCATTTATATTTCTAGATACAGTCATAATATAATCAAAGTCTGTCTAGAATGAGCACCCTCTAATTTTCCAGAGAATCGTTTGAATGATATTCCTTATATTCTCTTTGTAACGCTGTCATGATCTGCCCTTTCCTCAACTACACAAAGCCAAACCATTGCTTCATATTTTTATACGATTTCGAGTGACAAATTGCTTTCCCAGTCAAATATTTCCCACGCCACCCACACTTAGATCTTTCCAAGTGTCAAGATATTTTTTTTCCAAAAAAAATAAAATCCTGGTTAACCACAAAAATTACAAACTGCACTTCAGCCCTAACTGTGAAACTTTAGTACAGGCAGTACAGTACAAACATTTTGTTATTTTTTTTTTTTTTACTCAATTACCAACATATTTTATATAAATATTTTCAGTTTTAAATTGATCCTATGTTCAACATTAAGGTTGCTGGCACAAGATGTTTGCTGAGCAATCTAAGAAAATCATCAGTTTCGGTCACTAATCTACTCTACAAGGTGTCTTGCCAATTTAACCAATTGAACAGTTTTACAGCTTTCAAAAAGCTGACCAGCCATGAAGAGTATCAGCTCCTGCCCTGCGTCACTGAATGGGGATAGTCACCAGAGGGCGCTCTGAAAGTGATTCTAATGTGGGAGGAACCATGACATGACAGCTATGGGTTCGCTGACGGCAGCATCCTGATAAGGGGGCAGGGAGGTGGGAGATATAATTTTTAACATTAGGCTGGATCTGTTTATTGGTCATGACAGGATCCCTAAAAGTGACCACACTGAACTTTGCTTGTACAATGTGTGTTGAGACTACCACATGCAGTATCTATCAGGGGTACATGTGACAGGGTGACAATGCAGGAACACAGAGAGTTGCTACCGTATCAGAGAAAGTGCCTGAAAAGGGACATTGATGGCAGACTTACTAAGTTTTCTTTTAATGAATGATACAGATTTAAAAAAATGGAAAACAGCTTTTGAAATTATAATATCAAGTACATACTACCACTCTGTTCATCTGCCAGGAGAAAAGAATATGATGCGACTATGGGTTACTGCACCGTCTACATTGCATTTGCTTATGTCCTGCTTTAGTGAATAGTCTGCAGATGTCCATTTTTGCATTTTGTCATAATTCAGAAGAGGTGATTACAAATGGGTAAACTACAACATCTCATACATATACTTAATGCTTTACTGGACAGCTATTGACATTTATCTGAAAACAATAATAAACATTATATGGTATAATGCCCAATAACAGCAACATTGCATTTCCATTCATCTTAGAGAGCAAAGCAGACTTTTTTATTGTAGTCATCATAACAGACTGGCAACACTACCATAATCAACTTCAACAATTCAGCTAGATGACCAAACATATAATACACATGAGGGAGCCCTGTAATGTTCACTAATATTTTTCTATATGCGTAGAATCTCAAAATTAAATTTTCTGGTTTTTATTACAATGCATGTGTCTTCCAAGTTTCCACAATGATTGCATGATTCTCTCTGCCTATATGAAGTGAAAGGCCAAGTTACTATGTAAAATGTCTGCTGTGGTAACACTGTTTAGGGCTTATGTCTTAATTGCCTAGAGATGGTGTTACTTATATGGTCTTTACTGGTTTATTCTTAATATTCTTATGTCCGGCCTGCCTTATACTTCATTTATGTAACTGTCTGGAAGAACTGTGTTTAATACAGTCTGTCTTAATTCTATTCCATTTTTCATTAGGATTGGTAAAATTATATTTTCTTTTATTTCAGTGCAACAAAAGACCTTATGTCTTAAACCATTTCTATGCTTTCCTTTTAAGTTAGCCTTTAATGATAATTCCACGTATAGCAGAGATATATTTATTGAGTTGTCTCTGCGGTTTTGGTAAAATGCACATGATATTACTTGATTTACTATTATAGATGCAAAAGAAAAAACACCCAATCAACTCCGGAATAACTAATTATGTGCTCGGAAGATTAAGATTAAAGATCAGTATTTTTGCTTGCTCATGATTGGATGATTGATGTCTGAAAAACTTCACCTAATTCACTAAGCTTTGTGAATTTTCTCAAAATACAGATTTTTTCCATTTTCCTTGCATGTGATTTAGTTTCTTTGCAGAGCAAATTTTCACCACATTCACTTAGCTGAGTGAAAATGTGCTTTGAAAAGTGAACATGCTGTATTTCTTTAGTAAATCGACCCTTATATATTACACTAAACTACCATGACGAGATCCTAAAATGCTGTTCAATGTATAATGAAAATTGTTTGATTTATATTTAATAAAGGGCAACAGTCCCATGCAAAAGTCTCCCAAAATTCAAAAATTCCTATTAGGAATTAGAGTTGCATCCATAGCAATTTACACATAAAAAGGGAGATATCATGTAACTAAAGAAAGCATGATTGACCCACTGATTTCACTGATTGATCACAGTAAGAAAGATTGAGCTTTTTGACAATAATATATTTTTACAGAATATTGTGACATGTCAGGACTTTATGTAGTAGAGAACCTGCTGCACTCCTTACCGGAATAGTAGTAAACCCGCAGAGCAGGTGGGTGCTTGCAGTGACCACAGACGGCCCCGTGAAAAATGCAAATATAGTAAAGATTGTCACCAGCACACCAAAAGGTTTTGAAGCAAGAAGTCCTTTAATGACAAATCACCATTCAATACAAGCGCTTTCGGGGTCTCAGCAGTACCCCTTCATCAGGCTCAGAATGAGGACTCCATTCTTGTACTTTTTACAGTTACTTATTATAGTCGTATAATAATAATTATGAAGTCAAATACTGAGGATCTTTGCCTTTTTAATAGTTGGGAAATAAAGCCATCAGCAAGAAGGCCATGGCTATGTAAAACAAATGTGTTTGGATACAGCAAAAAGGGCATACCTGTAAGTAATATGCACACTTGGGAGGAAGTCATTGTTAAAGCTGGCAACACAGTCACAACCAGAAAGCACTGCTGCAGTTACCCTGACTAGGAAAACTCCATGAGAATAGTCAGATGTAGATTTAGCTCTAATACCGTAGATGTAACTCCAGAGTGCTTAGATGACTTATGTTAATTTGTATGGCAAAAACAAAAGAACACCCAAAGAGTGACCATGAGGACAAGGAGTTGCAACTTGAAGACCTATACAGTGACTAATATTCTATTGATTCAGCATTAGCTAGGATAAAAAAACTAGAGACAGCTCAAAGCTGAGTAAAAAACACATCATATGTATCAAAAAAGGAATGCAGGTGCAACCATTGGGGAAAGGGAGTTTTTTTTTCATGAGAGTTGATTCTGGGATGAGTGGGCCTTGCATCTTGGATGGCCTAGGTCTTTCATCTTGAACTACTTG
Source organism: Nanorana parkeri (assembly GCF_000935625.1). Taxonomy (NCBI): domain Eukaryota; kingdom Metazoa; phylum Chordata; class Amphibia; order Anura; family Dicroglossidae; genus Nanorana; species Nanorana parkeri. Next base: position 343,667 of record NW_017307050.1, on the reverse strand, counting down.
GGCCTTGCATCTTGAAATACTTAGGAATTCTGCATCAGCTGTCTTTATGCGTGAATGTAGATATAGCTTGTGTCACCCACATGCCTTTGGTCATCGCAAAATCCTGTTTCGCAAGAATTAACTACTGTCTTTAAATGGGGTTCAAGCAGACTTTACAGCAGTCAAAAGAAGAAGCAGGGATGGTCCTCCCTGACCTACAACTGTATTACTAGGCAGGGCAGTTAAAACATTTACCCTCCTGGGTTCTGCCTGATATGCCATTGACTTCCCAAGCTTGCCTGATGTATGTACTAAATATATAAACAAAAAAGGTCTGCGCCAGTGATGATGCAAAAAAATGAAAAGGAGCTACTAAGCACTAAAATTATATCTGATATAATACAAAATATACATGCAATAATGTGCCGTGCTGAAGAAACAATCAAATATAAACAGTGAAATATACAACAATGATTATAGGCTGTACTCAAACCACATAACATACACAGTGTGTATTGACAGGATCTGTGAATAGAGAAACAACAGGTTCCAATGGAATACAAATGCAGTCATGTCACTGTAGTCCAATCATTCTTCCTCCCTCCCCTGCTACTGAATATCTGTACCTAGGTTGACGTTGGGGAGAATCTGCAGGAGTCAGAGAAAATTGAGGAATTTCCCTCCTTTTTAACTATTAGGAAAGCCTATGTACTTGGAAGTGTAATCTCTGCTGTACGGAAAGATCAACCAATCTGGATTCTGATCCTCCCCAGAGATCATGTGACCAAGTACCTTCACAAATGTGCTTAGCACTGAAAGGAGCCTGAAGTGGCATTTTCTTGTGAAAAGATCATTATTTCAGCTCTTCTGTTTTTCTTTATTATCGGTCTCAGCATGATTGTTAACATAAATGTATGATAACACCGGAATATAGGTATTCTTTTTTTTGTTTTGTTTTTCTAAAATAGTTATTTCCATATTTATTTCCTATGAAAATGTAATCAATATAACAATATTAAAAAATAAGCAAACATAATACAAAAATAAAAACAACTATAATTTCTAAAAAATCATTTTCTCTCTTCCTCTGCTGTAATTATATTGGCCCATTGATCCTTTTTCTAAGAACTGAACTAAATAATAATGAAATGAAATGATATAGTCTTCCAAATTATACACTGCGGAACTGAAGAAATCATGAGGAAAGAGTGGGTAGGAAACATGAAAACATGAGTAATGGATTCAATAAGTTGAGACGGGCCACAAACAATAATTACTTCCAGCGATTACCACAGTTATCTACAGGTCATCTCTACCTGATTGAACTGTAAAAGGTTTAGCTCCCTTACTGTAGATGGATGAATATGATAAATAAGGTTTAGGAATAGCACACCTGGAGAAAGCAAACATAAATAATCCAACAGGAATTCCGCACAAGATAGTTAATCATTATTTAAAATTTGGCCCTCGTTTCTATTTAATTGACATAGTTTATCAACAGAGATGCCTTACGAATAAATCTTACTTTCTGAAGGTCTGTACTCTCCAGTTTCTTGGCTTTTTGTTGTTAAAATTATTCAAATAACAGAGGATAATTCACATGTCTCACTGCTACAGTTTATGACCAGTAGTGGCTAACAGAATGGTGGTCTTAAAGGAGTTGTAAAGTCCCAGCAAATACTATCCGGTTATAACATCATCATTGTAATAGGAATACATACTAGTGTTGTTTTTGATAATGCAATCAAAGATTACTTGCAAAACTTGCTTTTATGTAGTGAGTGCTGCCTTACATCTGCCCATCACTTTCAACAGCTTCCTCGATTCCCAGTGTGCGTTACTTTCCCTGCTGCTTGATGTGATGCAATTTCATTTTTTCAAGACTACCTATCCCATCATGCATTGCTTCCAGCAAGCAATAATGAAGTCACATTGTGGGAAGTACACACGTTGAGTTGTAGTTCAGACTGGAGGCTTAGTTATTTGTGTGATGAAACAAGGAAATGCATAATCACAGAGCTGAGTGAAATTGTGTCGGTGCCTTGAGGAAATACATCCTATGGGCATTTTTTAAGTACGTTTACAAACTTCTAGATCGATATAATTATAAGGAGTGGGATAGAACTTATAGAAATTCAATATAGAAATACAGAATTATTTTTTGTCTTTGACGATAGATACCCTTTAAGGCATTCAATTAGAGGCCAAGAATTCATGTGTGGAAAACTGCAGGCAAAATCTCACTGTGGTTTTAAGGAGTGTGGTGAGTGATAAGCTTCTAAATCAGCAGCACAACATTCCCAAATTAGCCTTATAAACTCCCTTGAATAGACATAGTAATCTGCATGGGTTTGAATAATGAAGAGTTCCGCAAATCTTGCTCAAAGTTCACAGTTGGAGTTTATGGGAGCTGGTAATCTTGTTATTCAGTTCTGGCCATTTGTAGGGCTAATAAGCAAGTTATTGTCAATCTAATGACATGAAAAGCTGGACCCTGCCAAGAGGGACCAATACCAAAATAAGAAACATCATAAAATAGTATATCTCCCTCCACAGAATTGTCAGCTTTCTCTAACATCTCCAAGAAACAATTTAACTAGCAATATGGCTACTGTTGTCCACCCTTTATTTTAAGGTGGCTGGGCTATCCATTACCTTAAACTACTGGCTCTTGTAATTCAGCTGACCATGGGCAAAGGCTATACAAAGCATTATAAGTTGTTCTTTATTTCTGGTGGCAAACCCGAAAATGTTTTTGGCCAAAAGTTGACTATTTGCAAACTTGGCAAACTCCAAAGATTTAAGGCAAATCCATGGTAGCAACAAACCCACACCTCTTGCCTTCACTTAATATATCACCCACTGCAACATACTGTAGTAAACCTAGGATAACATATTACAGGGTGATTAGTGGCACACTAAATAGGTATGGTTATATATTAATAGTTACATCATACATTATGAATATATTGAGAAGGAAAGAAAGAAAGAAAGAAAGAAAGAAAGAAAGAAAGAAAGAAAGAAAGAAAGAAAGACAGTTTCTGTGCTGTTGGACTTTTGGGCTTGCCGATTAACTTTTTGGCATACAGGAGCACACAGCAGACTACCATTTGGGCCAGTGTTGTCTGGGATGTACGTGCAGCAGGTTCCTCTGCCTTCAATCATTTTGCAAACACCCCCCTTCTCCGCTAGAATCATGTCTAGGGCCATCCTGTTTTGGAATGTCATGTAAGAGGTGGGGCCTAATTAGTTGGCAATTCCCTGCAGGGCATCTCTGGTATAATTCACGAACCGCTGCTGGTTGTAATAGACGTCATTTATCCAATCTACGTTCTTGTTGACAGTGATCATGGGAATTAAGGACTCAAAACCAGCTTTTACCTGGTCTCGAGCCTTAAACTTGTCTGGGACCCCCCTTGCGACTCCTATGGCATCTATATACATGTGTGGGTCAAAACTGCCTGCTGGGGTACTCCTTTTTCTTCTACGAATGGGCGATGGTTCAGGGTGTGGGATAGACAGGTCGTAGAAGAGAATGTGAAGGGGCATGATTTGAGAAGTTGCCAAGATACCTTTCTCCCCTACATGGTGAGCGTAACAGGTGTAATCCCCAGGATATATCGTGATGCCTTCTCCTGGTTTGGGTGCCCTGGTTATAACAGGGTACTCTGCCTTCCACCGCTCACATGCTGAGTGATTAGTGGAGATATTGGCGAAAAGGCTTAGGAAACACTCTTCTGCCTCCGCGGGTATATTTAGTGGGACTGTACC